>NW_018484768.1:0-3636 GCF_002113885.1 Mizuhopecten yessoensis
GCTGATCTCAATCAACGGGTGTACGACCGGTATATGTCCAGTGTATGCTGGTAATGACACATGGATATCCGATCAAAGAAAAGAACACTCCGCTGCATCGTTATAAATGTCGACCGCAAATGGATGCAAGAAAGGGACTGGCAAACGGGGGACGTCAATAGGGAAAAGTGTACAGAAAAACAAGGATGTAAGTGTGTCTCAGAGCAGTGCACATCGTATCCTCGCGGCAGCCCCCGCCGCCGTATCAGATCATGTCGTTGCTAAGGAAACCTATAACGGCGTTAGCTGTGAAAATGATGACGGCCTCAGCAGCGATACACTGCTTTGTCTGGAAGAAGTGTACGATGTCCCTTTGTGCACCCCCCGACCTTTGAGTCCAACAGATATGTGGGTGAGTTTGACCCCGTTAGTTCAGTCACCCGTCACCGGTGATATATTTTACTTTATTTTGTTTATAGTCCTATTAGCAGCTTAGGTCATTCAAGGACGTTATTTTATGATGATGCGTCTAGCCAAATACTTCTATCCTGATACAAGCTACATGTTTTCAGATGAGGAATCGCACTTATTTTCAGAAACTGAACTTGATACAATTTTTGTGGTTTACAGCAATCTTACGTACATACTCAAAACACACAATAATTGACAAATTAATTTTGTGGAACAATGTTTTCATGTCGGGCACATCAGGATAAACCATGGACAGGACTAATTGTGAATGGCTACACGGAATCAGATTACAAATCCGATTATTTTTTATTGCGTTACCCAGTTATCACAACGGTGTATAACCTTCCCAATATATACACTTTCACTTTCTTCTCTTTTCTATTCCTATATTGTGTAATTGAATACTCTGGAAAAGCTACCATGCTTTGATATTTGTATTTATTACAATAAGTTAGAGAGGGTATTGATATGCTGGAAAAACTTGAAACCAATTCGTATTATATCCATTGAAATAAAAGTTTATGAGTTTAAATATTTAACTATATTGATGCCGTAATTAACAAAACGATCGACTGCGACGTATCAAATGAAAGGTTTATTTTGCCAAAACTGAATATCGAGAGCATAATTCAGTACAGTTAAAGATATGACTTTTTTTGTAATTTCCTTCGTGACCAAAATATGATTGCAACATGACTGCCAATTTATAACAATGAAACGTACCGTCTGGAGTTAAGGAACTATCCAAAAAACCAGCCATCATGTAGAATGCCTTGTTCATACCGTGATATCGTTATTACTCATGTGGTGGTTATAGATATAGAGTTATGTTTATGCAACTGTCATGCATAAGATAACGTGTAAATGTTTTTTTTTTTTTTTTATGTCAAACAAGCAAGACAAGAGGCGTTAACAAAGCGTGTGAGCCCGTCCCTATCAGATATACGTACCAAATGAAAACGTACCAATGATACATTACGTCGTGCTAACTTCAATATTTCTTTTTCGTTCGAATCTCAAACCAAGTTAACATTTTCTAGAAACTGCATTGAGTCCAAACAAAAAAACCAAAGCGTGAAGTTTGCACTGAACAAGTGGAATGACCCGAAAGGAATATTAAATCTACGCCTTTTCTGCTCGGCGGTGAACAGTTGTAAGAACATTCCCAAAAGCAAAATTTCTATCCTAAATTGAAAATGGGTCTACTTAAGAGAACAGCTCGTTATTCCATATTATTCCATATTATTCCATCGTACGTTAATCTAATTTTACCAAAAGTAACGTGATTAGTTTAGTAAAAAAAATGCCAAATAATGCGGAATATTGCATATAATTATTATCTTTTATTGCCTAAATGGGACGTTCCGGAAAAAGGAACGCACGTTAAGTTTTCCCTATTTTCAAAAACAACTTGCATTTGCTTAATTTTTTATTATTGTTAGTTAAATACACATTATCTACTATTGTAGCAGGGGTTTACAATAGAAAGGTGCAAAAAAAGTGGATGAAAAAAGTGTTTCCTCCGTAAACGAAATCCTGGAGCCGTCACAGGAGAAACATGAAACGCATCCTGGAAAAGATATCTAGTCAATTGTGGTAATTTTAATTTCTTCTAGTATTGATATAAATCTCTTGTAATGCGATAAAACGGAGAGAATACTCCGGAAGAGTGAGATTCTGATCACGGACTAGAAGCTAACTAGCGTTGCATGGTTTACACAGCGCGTTTTACAAAAAGGAAGAAAGTTTCATTGGGAAGGGTAGAAAGTTTCCTTGGAAGGGTAGAAAGTTTCATTTGGAAGGGTAGAAAGTTACATTTGGAAGGGTAGAAAGTTTCATTTGGAAGGGTAGTCCGAATTATTCTGACTTTTTATCGACTTTTTTAATATTGGTCTGTCGTCGTCGTCGTCGTCAGAATAATTCGGACTATTGGAAGGGTAGAAAGAAAATCATGAGTCACTCCTGGCTGTACACAATGTGACATCAATTTCAGCAATGCCATAGGCCTACCGTCTAACAGCTTTACAAAAATGGTCCGAACGTTTCCTTGTATGAGATGTCTTTATAAATTAATAAAAAAAAGTTCATGCATGTTTTCCAATCAAAAGTAAAAAAATGGATACTAAATAAATATCCCAGATCATACTACTGCGCTTCCATATTTCAATTTTTCGGGTGAGGGGCAAACCCAGGAACCAATAAGATTTCGCGCCTTCGGCGCTTCCACGCGAGATCTTGGTTCGTCAGTCTCGCGAGAAGTACAATTTAAGGGGGTCCCTCTCCCTCTTATAACTCTATTTCTATATTGAATCCGTGTCTTATTAACATCTAATATAACTATAATAAACATAGTAAAGGATATGCTTTACACCTGTACGACACGCGATCGTTCATCGTCGAATCGGATGCGCCCGTGTCCGGAATCGGTACCGCACATCTGACCTACAAACTAACTTGCACAAATTCGGTTGCAAGTGCATGCATGGTCACGTCATCCACAAGAAGTTCTATAAGGCGAGAATGGGTCGACATACAAAGAAGAAGACTAAACGAGGAGATGAAAAGGTGTTTATAATCAACTGACGAAGTGAAAATTTAGTGTCGATACTTTTATCAAGAAATCAACAAAGCATGTGTCGGTGTGTACTGATTGTCATACATTGTGATCACGAGCTCAGGTTCGCGAGCGGGCCTTCATATATTTACCTTCCAATGCAACCTGATGCGATTCTGATCGATGGTGAGGAATTTACAACACGGGTACACTTCAATGTTTTCGTGAAGTCGTACTACCCCTTCCAGACTGGAGACCCCGGGCAATTTAAATATAGTGTACAACTTTCGAAATCCCTTCCCACTAAATTCAACTCTCTCAATATTTCAATTAAAAATTTGCGGGGAAATGTTTTCACACCGTCTGGCCATTTTGAGATAAACATATTGAATGTCATAAAGCTCAATTCAACAAACTTTGAAAGTGTAATATCTGACTCTAGTTTTCCATTTAGTTTGATTAATTCAGAAATAGCAAGACCAGCTCAAGTTTGGCCTCGGGGGCTGATTTAAAGCTGTTTTTAATCGTATATATATTATAAATTTGGTAAAGATATCTGGGGGAAAAGGAAAGGGGGGGCACACCCTCCATTTATACAAAATTGTGTCCCCTTGGCCCAAGGATGCTCCAGA
>NW_018484769.1:0-3638 GCF_002113885.1 Mizuhopecten yessoensis
GTGTAAGCCCGGGCTTTTTTGCTACATAGGTTGTTACGTGCCTGAGGTGTTTATGTAGCCTTCCACTGACGTTTTGAGGCAATGTGCGAATCAAACTATGACATCAGCTTGTATCTTTGAGTAACAGACATTTTTTATTGAATACAATCTCTTTCACGAGTACCCGTAACACTGTTTGCACGTGAAAGAAGAGATGTAAAGTCATAGGAAGGATTGATTCAACGATACAAACTTTGCAGACAAATGGCATTTTTCTTGTTTATTTCCGTAGAGACTCAAATCATGTAAAGCATTGACTCAAACAATATCTGCCCTGGCAGCGCCGTGTTTGCTACCTTCATCGACTTATCAAGATTTCAAACATCTGCTCCCTTATTTCGCATTTCACGTAATCATTCAAACGAAGAACTTTTTCTTCCAGATTCGTGCAAAATATTGCTGACATTAACAGATCACGTGAGAGCTTTTAAGCCAATAGTAGTCTTGTTATAAACACTGAAAATGCTTACCACCATCGAATTCAGTGTCACTTTTTTTTTCATTTCCCCCCGAACAATGTCACCGTACTAACTCAAAACTCCTTTACAACTTCAAAATGTGTCTGATTGTGGCAATAATATATACATGAATGAACATGGTTTGACTGGAAACATCAGACGAACGCTCATTTGTCACATTACGGTATACCAGGAAACAATCGTCAAGTTATATATTCGCCCCTTGCCGACAAAATTCGTGTTCGCCCTGTGTTTACTTCACCATTCACGTGTAACTAGTATATATTATATGTTGTGTCCTTGATAAATTCGCCCTTATTGGCTAGGCGAAAAGGGAGAAAGTTAAACCGCGGCCAAACATTCCGGTTTAAACAAAACCCGTTTAGCACTTTAACATTGGAATGGTGATGTAATGTGTTTCTGTAATAATCCTCATTTTGTAACATTAAGCGTGGATGTTAACGACGCTATCTGACACGAACTCGTCTCTTAAAAGCAGATTACAGACGTTCTGTGTCAGTATTCGTCTCTAACTAAGTATTAACAGTAAAATAGTACGCTTGGTCCCTCTTCACGGTGTTTTGGTGGCCATGAACACGACGAAATTGTAAAAGTCAAAGTTTGTCAATGGTCTCCAATGTACGATTGGTTTGTTGTGACTAGGAACGTTTGTCGCTATTTGCGAAATATAAAAAACAAACAATTTGACGATATAGCAACGTTCTGCCCCGTATTCAAGAACGTTAAGAAAAGCTTTATTGGAGTAAGGTACAAGTGCCAGTGTTCGTTACTCAACTAAGAAGAGTTGAAGGTTGTTCGGCATGATTTTACTTGTTATATTTGAATCATTCGCAAAGAACCCCAAAAAACTCAGCCATTGGGACTCGATCTCTGCACCTTTTTGTTTTAAAGCAATGACCTTGTCTAAACCGTACCGTGCTGCCACTCAAGATGTTTGTCCTGTAGCATTACTGGGATCAACAATTTCAAAAGGCTCAAACTCCCTGAAACGTCTGCAACCAAACAATGGTATTGTATGAATACAGAGAAAACAAGAGTTTCAATTTGTTAATGTCTATATGAAGTAGAAAATGGCTGTGACTCTATCCCCAGGCTAAATTTTAAGGGAAGACAATTGTTCTCAGATCAAGTTATGCTTTCTTAAGGAAAATACTCAATTGAAACGTTCGTGAGACTTAACCCTGCTCCTCATAAGCTGAACGTGAGTTACAAAAGTACTAGTGACAGATGTACTTTGGTTAAACCCGTCATGTAAATGGGATAGTTAAGAGCCTAATTTCTATGTTATTTATGTGACTTGTGTAAGTCTACACTTTTCAGAACCCAAGGACGGATCCGGTGGCGAGAAGGAAAACAGAGGCTGGACCTTGAACAAATATTGATCTCTCTGTCTGGAGCTGGACGTTGCGTTTCGGTGTGGGATTATGTTAGTGCAGTTTTGACCGACGGGGCGAGCCGGGATAATGGACGTCTCCTGGGCATGTAAGCATGCAGAATAAACATTCAGGCGACCGAGATAACACGACTAAGTCTCTTCCACAAACATCCATCAACCTCCACACCTCCAGACATCCCTAACCTGTGTCACGTTAGGTCAGCGTGGACGAAAATACCGACCAACACCAACGATTGGCCTTCTGTTTTATATAACAAAAACTGGAAACTTAAAGAATACCACAGCGCCACCATAGAATTACAAAACGAAACTAACGTCTTTAAGATACAAACCGGAAGGAAGAAAGTTATGCATACTAAAGAAAATTTATTAGACATCAAGGTTTACCGGAATTTTTATGAACAGATTCATATTGAATGCATGTTTTTTTTACCAAAACAACTTTAGTAAATCATGCCATGAAAACAGCAGGCAGTGGAATGAAATAAAAAAAAAACCGCTTTCTTTCTACACAGAATAAATATAAACTATATATATCTTAAAATGATTATGAACAAGTTATTACAACTTATATATAATCACTCTTGTTTGCAAGGATGTTAGCGCGCGGGGAGTCTCAATGTGGGAGGACACCGGAGTACCCGGAGAAAACCTACGTCGTCGGGCATGTTACCTCATACATTTGCACGTCCGATCGGGGAATCGAACCCCGGCCGCCTCGGTAAAAGGTGAGAACGTTGTTAACTACACCACCCGACCAACCTACAACAGATAAGATGCAGTACTACAGTACAAACTATCAGTACATAACCTCGCTTCTAAATAAAGTTGTATCATTGTCGCTTGAATCCATTGTATTTCACATACTTTTCGGACCTCCCACGGTTCCGCTTGACAGCTTAGTATTTGCTTTTGCGTCTTTGTCTATTTCTTCTTCAGGAACTACCTCTCGCGTTGAGAATGAGAAGCACCCCTGGGACAAACACCATGGTAGGTGTTACATACAGACCACAACCTAGCTGATGCCATTGCTGGTAACTGTATTAAAACAGTGTTAATATCATTCTTTTGATATAACTTCTAAAGGGTAAAACAGTTTTAATGCACAGCTACAGTATCATGCTATAAATGTTTGCGATTAAACCAGATTTATTTCACATACCATGTATAATTACCTTTTTCTCATTCTGTGTTTCTGAGTCTATTCATTTCTAAATAACTATCTGAAAGAAAAAAATCATACATTTGTAATATCAAGATATGACTTGTTATTCAGGTGAAATTGCTTTTGCTTCGCCATTTTGTTCTCCGTCTTACCAAATAATAGCAGTATTTTTTTGTTTCTGCGAATATTACGCTATATGATTGTAAATCATTTTAGGGAAAAGAAGGGAAAAAGTGTCAGATTAAAATAGATAATTCTGTCACAGGGTGCCCAATATTATGTCAGTGGCGCAATAATTAATTTCAGAAAAAAACCGATTGAAACAAATCGTTTGTACGTCCTGTTGCTGATCGATATCCGCGAAAACACCCCACTTCAATCCTTCACTATGGCAACAATGGCGCCATGTAACAAAATCGGAACTATTCGGATTCTGGGATGTTGAAACTGACGTCTCGATGAAATTATATGATTCAGATTATTTTCTCTACAAAGAAAGTTAAGCAAAATGAGGTATAGTGTATGTTTATAGTGTATGTTTATAGTGTATGTTTATATG
>NW_018484770.1:0-3638 GCF_002113885.1 Mizuhopecten yessoensis
TGATTTTTATTGGCAATATTCACATCATCATGATATCACAATGACCTTATGTTTAAAATGATTACTTTGCATTCTATTTAAACTGACTTTGACGGTGAACAATATTGTTTGCATACAAAACCACATTTGTATGGTTGATGGTGCATCTTGATTAGAAATCAATCATGGCTTTAACGCGCTCTCTTTTAATCACCGTACATTCCCGTGTTTTTCGTGAGGTTCATTTTTTTCCATTTATTTTCGTGGTCAAAACACATATACATAAAATATTTATCCGGCGAATTTTTCAGGCAAAATATTCCAACACTTTTATGCTAAAGTTTTCGAAAAAATAGAAAGAGATGTTGATGCACGGTAACTGTTATGCACGTGTATCACAGTAACAATACAAGTCACAATGACAAATGTGTATCAACACAAAACTTACACTGTACCCTCAGCTTTTTGAGAAAACAATTTACTTACTATTGTTTGATCCTATAAAGAACCTACTAACTTCACAGTTTTTTCATGTGTCAATTGAGAGCAAAAACTGATAGGCTTTTTCCAACGCACTACTTGAGATCTAAACGTTTAAGCTAGGTATGTTATTTTCCCTATTGCCATCGTTTGTTTGTAGTATTGTCTTGGACATAGAGCGGGTCGTTCTGGAAAGTCACCAATAAAGCTAGTATTGCTGTGCTATAGGTTTGGATGGTCCATTCGTAATAAGAAGTGATGGCTTTTAAATTGATCTCTGAGAGTTCCCTCTTTTATGCTCAAACTATTTATTAAGTTACTAAAAAGGATGCATCCAAGGCTGTTTGGGAATTCCATCCGCTATATTTTTGTATTTGGTTTATTTTCAGATTTGTTTTTCAATACAGTATATATATATAGTCTCACATATTTGTGTATATAATTACTAACAACATCATACCGAAAAGCGTTTATCATAGGTGATATAATGTAACCTGGGGATGTTTGATATGTACATGGTATATGTGCAGATATCTACTGTATCTTTATAAGAAAAAATGAAAAAAATGAAAAAATGAAAAACAAAGAGACAACAGAAAAAGGAACATTGATATAGAAAGGAAAAGAAGAAAGTAACAGGGGAAAGACAGGCGTAGAATAGATGACGGCAGAAGTGAAGAAACAGAAGAAGTGAGTTATAGTGTGGAAGGCAATTAAACATTTTATCAGAAGGTGCGTCCCCTTTTTTTAAATACAGAACGTCTAAATCCATCCCTGTTACCTGTCACGAAGATATAAACGATTACTCTTAGTTTTGTATGGATGCAATACATAAAAAGTCATATATCCTGTTAGGAATATGGAACTTCAAAGTCTGCATTTAATATAGCCAATGAGGGTCCTTAATCCTTCTCAAACCTCGGGAATGCCCTGTCTACCGCATGAGAGCTAGCGTGGTTCAGACTAACAGTAGCGTGTGTTTGTGTAGAGGAGTAGGCGTGGATATAAATTGTTTTTTGATCGTTCAGAGACATCTACGTTATTTTCGAAATTAGGCGTCAAATCGCAGCCTTGTGGTTCTAGAAACTCGACACGACCACTATTAACATACAGACACTAGCACAAATTTTAAAATGTAGTACAATCTAACAAAGAAATAAAAAGAATCTTAACAACTTCAAAAACACATCCATTGACAAACCAATTATGGTCAATATTCAAACACGAATTTCTGTAACAGATCAATTTACTTTTCAGTCCCCACCCGTGGCGAGATTCTTCTTAAGCAAATTATATTTTATTCATGAGCTGAGTGTAATGTATTCCAGTTAATTAGTCTCACAGTTTGAAAAAGACATGTTAAGTGTCATTGTAGGCCAGCTATGTTAAAGACTACACCCGAGATGGCTCACCTGTCAAGGAGGGCTCTCCAACAACTGTTTTTTAGGAAGGGGAACAATCCTCCCCGTGTTTGTTTGAATAAGGTAGGGTTTCATTAGGGGTACGTGCACCTTATCCCCAGGCAAGTAGGTTGAATAGAACCGGGTACCACCAGTATTACCAGGCGTGATAGATACCTGGAAATATGCAAAAATTTGGTGGAAAATTTGTCGCATTATCTTGTGCATTACCGAGTATATTTCATGCAAAAATCTGTTTTTACGTATGAAACTTAGTTCAGTCTCAATGTAACGTTACCAGGTGACTGCACCTTTAAAATTTGGAAATAGATACCGTATGCCATCATATACTGTACCGTACAGCTGATTCGTCTTTCTGGACTCATCGGTGATACTGGGGGCTAAATGGTTGGAAATTCAAACTGTCTAAATAACTTATACAGAGGGGCAGGTGCATAACCCATTGATTAATTTGAAAATTTAAAGGAGTGCTTGTTAATTTCAAATTATATAATAAGTAAAGTGTGTATATTTTGAACCATGCCGCTACTCAAAGTAGATAACTGTGGTCGCCAAGGTTACGACAAACCTCGGGGACTAGACACATCCACCAGCAGAGTCTATCACCTTGTATCTTGAAAGATGAGTGTAATACACAAAGATGTGACAAAAACGATAGAAAAAAGAAATGTGACGAATGAAAATGACATGTTATCAAAATATTCCAGGTCTAAACAAATGAATGTGAAGTATTCCAATGAGGTGTTTGCTAAAGTGACTTGTCTTATTTTGTTTAACAGCTGTCGATGTGCTTTACTTGTTGGTGGTCGACATTTGAAGTTATTTTAACCGGTTTTTTTTCACCAAATGCATTGAAATCGATTGCATATGATTCTTTACAATACTTTAACATGTCAAATATTTTGATTTCAATCGGTGGCCATGTAAACGGTTTTCCACTGGCTAACGTACACAAATAAATTACCACGTTTATTACGCTTCACGTGAAACCTTTGTGTGTCTAAAACCCTGAAGAGCTCCAACACGTGAAAGAGCCTTACGTCAAATCAAATAACCGTGACGTCACGTGTGTGTTTCGCTGGGTGAATTACATCAACTTTCGGAGAACATAATAAGAGATTGGTGAACACATGCTTGACGTCGACGTCACCAAAATAGTTTAAATTTACATTGAGCATAATAGTATCTCCACACGTGTGGATCTGTATGATTTTATTGACACATCCAAGATAGGATGGGTAGATGAATGAATGCATTTTTAAAGTGTATTTACGTTTCTCTGTCTCAGTAACAAGTTTCGGGGGTTATTGCCTATATGTTAATTCTAATATATTTCTCACGTCAATAACAAAACTTGATACCACAGTCAAAACCTTTACCAACTGAGAGGTACATTAAAGCAAAGGAATCTGCATTTCTGATGACGTAACTAAATGTACAAGAATTGCACAGTCATGTTATGCGAAGTGAGACCAAAAATACCTTAAATGTAAAAAATCGTTTTGGTTCTTGATTATATTACATACATGTTTATACTGCATATTTACCTGATGTCATCACATAATAGTACGTTGAAATTTTTGGAAGAGAATCCAACAAAACAAGATTCATATACCCTCTTATAACACAAAAAGAGATATTATAATATCATACATATGATGTTCCCCTATACCTTGCATTCAAACCAGGTTCAACAAACTACTGTGCTCAATTTTGATTTTAAAATCAGGTTAATATTATTACAATGATTATCAACAA
>NW_018484771.1:0-3640 GCF_002113885.1 Mizuhopecten yessoensis
TATATATACAATGTTACATCTGGTATTTTGTTGAAAGGGTTTATGGAGTTAGCGACCTGAATCCTACTATCATCCTTTGTGAATCTTTTACTTTTAATCAATAATATACAATGATATACTCGTATTGTACGCCGTGTATATGTCAAGCGGGTTTCGTGTACCAAGTGCTAATGTTACAATCGCAAACCAATATGGAAGTTAAAAACATTTTGCACAAAACATATATATATTTAGTACAATGTAATGCGTTGTCTGGTACGATTTGATCATTATTTCAGAATTATAATCCCATCGCACTGTGATGGAGATTGTTACATGTATGAAAAAATGAGTAAGGCCCGTATGTAATAAACAATAAATCACAATCAACTGTGAACCTGTTGTTTTCGCTCCGATAGATTTATCTTCATGTACGACACCGGTGGTTATGTCCACTTGTCCTGCTATAGAGTGGGTTGACTATGTACCACAGTCCCGTACAATGGCTGTATGATGTATGTACATGACCACTATTCTGGGGGGCTTCCTTTACTCGTAACAGACATATCTCACAAAAGATATACTTATTTTTTTTACATACATTACAGCCATTCCTAGTTTGCCGAGTAACCAAGATAGATTTGTTCTGTAAACACCAAGGACTAGCGTGACCCTGTCACAAAGATATAGCTTTTTGTGTGGGTATTAGTCAGGGCAGCCTTGCACCTGTCGCTCTATTCTCCGAATATATTTATACCTGCCGTCTTTAATTCAAAAACTACATTCATGTTGGTGGAAGGAAATTTTACCACACATTTACTTACACAGAAGAATGTATGCACTGAAAATAATCATGAAATAGGGGAGATTTTTATTATTTAACTGAGATCCATTGTATGAAGTGTTAAGCACCACTACGGAGTAAACACGCTGTTAGATGTACATTATACAAGTATTGTTTAAACTGTTTACCAGAGTAAATTGTAAGTAAATAGTGTCACATTACCGAAATAGTTCAGTTATTTAACATTAGTATAAACCATGCAGAGGTCGTTAAACTGGACGAAACAATACCTTCAAAGTCTTGATCATTCTTGATTTATATTCATCGATGGTCAAAGCATTGACTATATCACGTATTTCATTAACAGAAAGCTCTATGTTACCCTTATCCGACCTTACGCGCTCACATATTACTTGTGTTTCTCCCGCCCACAATTGCTTACCTAAGAGACATTCTGATATGACGTCGGTTTGGATAAATGAAACACAAAGCAGATGGTTATTTTGTATAATTGCAGGCGACTAATTAAATATAGGTTAATTAAACATGATCATGTCATTTTCTGTATGATAAAGTTATTTATGATAGGAAAAAGGATGAAAAGTTAAAATAACAATTAAGGAAGCCGATATTGTAATCAAACGAGAAGCTTACACCATATGTTATATAACAAAACACGAAGCGTTCCGAAATAACCATTGTCTTCTCTAGTTTCACTCCTGTAAATAGTTTACAGGGATGTAGAAGCTTGTGTTATATAAATATGTCGGAGATATCCGGTTGTTATAGTTTGAGTAAATTCCTCCCTAATATAAGTGTGTGAGCCCATGGTTTTGTCGTTTACCCCGTACTTTGTTAGCTACGGAACACTTAGTGTGCTAATTACCTCTGAATATCACACATTTTTTGCACGTTCGAGAAAACGACGAAAAGTACAACCATATTTCCGGTTTTATTATGATATTGCAAATTGACAGTTTTCTTTTCCATTTTCATGAATGTTTGTCTATTATTTGAGCGTTTGGATCCCACTAGATACTATCGACTCACTGTAAACTGTTGGAAAATACCGATCCTAGCATTAATTTGCGAAAAATTGTATAAATTCTATTTTGGTTGTTATTTTAGAGATTTAAAATCTCGTTTTATGTTCGGATCCGCAATGTCCTACTCTCTAACTACTGTTTTATTTACGATCCGTCCTACTCTCTAACCACTATGCTATTTAGTTTCCGTCAATTAAAATACACTGGGTATATCTAATCTACAATCTTGGACTAGCTTATGCCCGCATAGAATGTTATCCTGTCAGAATCTAACCAGGCGAAATTGTCCAATCGTCCAATTTTAGAGAGAAAACAGGTTTTTTGACGAAATAACGCCATAGATTATCCCTCCACCTCATAATGTATCCCCATGTGGTATTTTTTGTTATAATTTGAACATATCTCGAGGGCCTGCTAAGTAATTGTATGGCCAGTACATGACAAGGAAACGTGTTAAAGTGCCGGATTGGGTAGTTCGGGGCACATTAACGACATAGCGTAAATGCTATCTATGCCAATGTACAAGAGGACAGAGGTGTCATTTTAATTAGACGTCCATGGCACCGCTCTGCGTTGTAATGGTTCCCAGAGGCCGTGTAAATTGGCAACAAACGGGTTGTTTACGGATTTTACGTACAGGCCCGTCCTACTTGCCGCATCTTCACCCCTAGTTTACACTCGTCCAGGACACAATATGTATGTAAAACTCGCCCTTCTTATGAACACTGCCATGCTACTTGATTAAAACGTGTCCGCAGTTTTTGCCCGCTCTGTAATAAAACATAATCCTATATGGAACGTTAGCAGAGAAATATGGTAATAGTTGCTCTATACACTTCTCTAAGAACGTACATTAGAAGCATATGACCATTTCGCTGTCTTATTGCAGGGTAACCGTATAAAGGTCCCATGGGGTTCATTTGTCGAAATTGCAAAGTATATCGATTGTATTTTAGCTGATAAAGAACGATACTCAAAAAACCACAGACTGGATCCGCATTATTCATCTTATTTGATTTTTAATTATTCGTAGTATTATTTATTTAGTAAGTCGATATTTGCTCTTAAAGTCTACCCCTTGACTGTTACCTATCTAGCTGTGTGAACGAGTTGTTAAAGCAGTTATAGAACACAATATGTCTTATAATTGATCGGATACAAAGACATATGTGTTGTGCTGAATTTTGGGTAGTCTTACTAATTAACAAAAAAAACAATTGTTCTTTTTGAACTTTGGACAAAAATAACTTTTCAGGTGTTTTTTCATGAAACGTGGTTTTAAGTATGTTATGCAAGGTTAACCACAGTGTTATATAATCCGAAATGAGTTACATGTAGAAATTAATATGACAATATTACATGTACCCTTAAAACTAAGGTGTTATGACAAATTCACAGCTATCTTGTTATAGCCGAACGATAATCAGTGTTGTCATACACAGTGACCTCAAGACCGATAAAATTGTTTACAAAGATATTTGTCCTAAATAATAAGTGGAAGAAAAATGGTACGGACAATGCAAGGGCGCGGATTGAATGTTAGAGGACCATCAACGCGTATTAGATAACCAAAACTGTCAAAATTTTGCATTTTATGTGTTTAGATAAAATCAAATCTTGACAGACGATACTGCACCCCATGTTATCGTTTATCTCTTAAAAGACTGAGATATTACACCCGAAACGCCAACACAAAACAACGCGATGACAAATGGCCAGTATCGGCCACGGAACGGGATCAACGAATGCCCGCCATTTGTAAAGCATGTGAAACATGACGTGTCCGATTCATTTAAAGTCTTGAATCCTATCGGCTAGACGCTTGAACGGG
>NW_018484772.1:0-3642 GCF_002113885.1 Mizuhopecten yessoensis
TTTTACATAACTCAGGTGACCGTTAAGGCCCATGAGCCTCTTGTTTATGTATATAACTCATTTATAGATATAAGTATAGTGCCTGTCCATACATCTCCAATATCAAGAGACAAAAGGTAGTCTTTAGCACTATTTATCCCCCAGAAAGCAATTATCTGTATTACTATTCCTCTTTTCTGAAACATTAAGAAAAAGAAGTGTTTAAAATGCAAGTCCTTCTATACTTTCTGATGAATTCCAATACATGTATGTACCGCCCTAACTTTGACAATAATCTTACAGAAAAATAAATGTACCTTTCTTGTCTCCAAACCTTCAGAAAACGCCCAATCGTCACCTACATGATTCGATTTAATACAAGAGAAATGTAAAAAAGATGAAGTCATGTTTTACAATTTAAAACCTTAAGTAAGAGCACTTTGTAAAAATGCGAATATGGCATTACGAACTTAGTCGACAAGTTTGTGATACGACAATTATTGTGGTTAACTACTTATTACTGGACATTCACCTTACATTTAGTGTGACAACGCCATCTCTGTCGTATTCAGTAGTGCATAGTAAGGCCGACTAGGCAATAGAAGTTAAGGCGGGTGGGTCATTGACCATATGAACACCCGGTCATGATCCAGAGAAACTTAATGATAGCGTGTTCTAGTGTCAATTGGTCTTCGCTTCAGCTGTTAGAATATATATGCATCTTCAATGAGATAAAAGATGAAAACAACAATGTCAGTATGTATTGTCAAGCAGTTTGCAACATTTACTCCTTTCTTCTTCCTTTTTCAGAGAATACAAAACTAATGACTACAAATTGTTTTAAGATAATATTCTCAAAAATGAGAGATATAAATGAATGAATTTTTCAAACTGCTTTACAAAACATATCATTCTGTTCAGCTTTCTATTTTTCACATTGAAGAAACATATCTATTTTAACAGCTGAACTGAAAACAAATTGACATTATAACACGCCATACTTACGTGTCTATAGATATTGACCGGGTGTCCATATGTTCAATGACCCACCTGGCTACAAGGTAACCTTTTGTTATCCCGGTCGGCAAACTTTTGCTCTAGTGAACACGACTGAAATGATGTATTCAAACAAAAATCTAAGGTGAATAGAGAGCTTAAACTTGGATCTATTTCTTGTCATACGTTATATACACGCAAAGAATGTGTGGACGACATTGTTTTTGGACTAGTTTTTAGTGTCCTTGACACTGGTAGTGTGGCACTGTATGTGTATTTTGATGTGTTGGTATGATGTTTTTCTATTCACCATCTTAAACTGCACTTTTTGCAACGGTTTATTATCACTCGTACATCTCTTTGTAGCGTTTGAAATAGTCGGTCTAAAGTTACGATACTGGAAAGAAAATGGACAACAAGCGGGGAGCAGACGGACAGTTGGCAGAAGAATGAGTTCAAACGAAAAATGAGGAATTTATATTTCCTGTTGGACAGAGAAGAACCAGTGGACTGTAGAGTGCTTTAAATACAACATCATATTGGACAGTACAGGCAGTGTCCCAGGTAGATAGCCAATACGTTTGTATTGAAGTGATCGGCGGTCCTTGATTATCCTATACTTACACGTAATGATTCAATAAGCAAACAATGTACGGTCAATATTTTATTTTCTGTGAGTGACATTATGATTATCCCGATACAGACGTCACAGAGCGACAGAATGATGAGGTTTATTTTGTTTATATTTGACAAATGCTTAAAAAAATAAACAAGATGCCTTTTATATTAATACCGCTTTTTTTGTCAGTACTTGGTTTGGCATTGTCACAGGGTTACTTAATAAAGACATTAGTGATCGGTTATTTCTGTATTGGCCAGGTTGTTCGTCCTCGGCCTGCTATATTGGCCTTAGGCGAACATAACAGGCATCGGACCAATCACTGGGCCAATACAGATATAACCAATCAATAATACTATAGTGTTGTATTATCATAGTGAATATCGATGTATAGCAATTATTGTAACTGCTACTAATCAGTTAACCTCACTGTGTTACTAAAGCTTATTTCAGTTTGATATTATTGAGCACTCATATCACTTAAGTAGTATCACCGATTCATTATGGTGACATAACCGGATCATTATACAGTATATAATGATTATACTGTGCATTCTCGTTGTTATATCGCCAAAGTAATTTAGTGATTCCATTCAAATAATAATGTGTTATCACTAAATCATTTCGTCTTATCAGATTAAATTAGAGATATCAATTTAATTTTTCACCGAAATCTTTCTGAATGCTTAATGACTGCTCTCAGATTATTGGGCGGGAACGATCAGTAAATGGCCACTCCCAAATTACATTCTCTCATTTCAAACTATTAAAATTCTTAATGCAATCATTATCGCTTCATAAATTTAAGATTGTCTATTCGAAATGTCCATCCAGAATTCACTCGATGCAAAGGGGCTGAAAATTCAGTTGGTTTTCATGTAAGGTCATCGCAATATCAATAAGCATAAGGCTATTTGACGGATGGCTAGGGAGACACCACCTGAAACAATAAGTAGAAAGAAAAGGAAAAAGACATGAAACGATCAATATCCCAAGTGTTACTTTGGGGACAGTAGGTCTAGTTTGGTCTCTTCCATGTCCCCTTCATCGAGGACACGGCAGAACAACCCCGATTATGTAAAATGTCCCACATAAGTCGCCTATTACGACATATGCAATTGAATACAACAGAAGGAAGAAACCACCGCCAATTCTGTAGTGGGTTGCATAACATTTCAGACTTGATATTATAACGGGTTATTTTTCTTAAGGTTGTTTATGTTGTTTTTGTGGTTATTTTTCAACTTACAAGCAGAAATATTTGTCCTTAAATGTTATGTTATTGACTTATTACTTCATAACTTGAGTTGTTTGCCGCTGTGTAGATTTGAGTTCACTAGGGTAATGTAAATGATACCTCTGTAAACGGCCACCCAAATAAAGGCGCCCTGCCTGGCGATGTTTGTGTCCTCAATCTGGGACACGAGTTATTTAAAAAGGTTTAAACTGTCTAGAATTATTTTGCAGATGTTATTTGATATCCATGCACAAAATAGAGGTGCTGTGCACAATGTAGTACGTCTACTGTTTATAATTAGCGACAAATCACGCTAATTTTCACTAGGCGCTGAAATTAGGAATTGATTTTTCTCTTATTGGAGTATAATTTCTTCTACCAAAACATCAAAGTAATGTTTAGATAATAACATGTCTTTTTGAATGTTGTTCACAGCCGACAGGTTTAGCAGACGACACAATAGACTTTTAACGGGTAGTCCATATTTAGTTTTACATGTAAAACGATACTTAAATAAATTTATTTAAGTCTCACTTACCATACAATCTTTGTACAAATACAACTTTACAATTCGTCATTTACTGAACAAATGTTATTTTGTAGTGACAAATAGAATGTCTATGTTGTACAAAATGACCACAACAGTAGACTACATGTAATACACAGGTCACGGATGGTTAACTATAGTCAAATCAAATACATCGGATCTAGGTGTCAAAAAAGGAGATGCAATACTGTTTAAGATTAAAGGAATCAAACTTTCTCCGTAATTTTATCGTGTATGCATGGTCGGAAGGTTGTATTCTCTGTT
>NW_018484773.1:0-3644 GCF_002113885.1 Mizuhopecten yessoensis
ATAATCATCACTATTGATGGAGCCCCTGCACCATAAAGAAGAAGAAGAAATAAAGAAGCATACACATAATGCACAACATTGTTCTCTTTTTATTAGGCATGTTGAGACTAAAATCACTGCACATTCATATGGATACTCTTCTATAATGGAACTAACTTATTTTTCTTTTTAGGACATTGGTCCTGAAAGTCCAGCCAACAACAGACTTCGGACCATCAGAGAATTGTGTAACACTGTTCAAACTAAAAAGTTAGAGGAGGTAATATAACAGTTATGGACAGACCTTAAGATGGAACCCTGTTTGTCAGGACAAAATGGTTTACAGAAAAAAAAGTGTTTTTCATTATCAATCTTCATAATTCATGAGGTTCCAGGGTATATTAAGATTTTTATCTATTGAGATTCCACTGTTTATGAAGATTTCCTGTTATGTGGTCCAGTGTATATTAAGATTTCTCATTTCTGTATAGCAGGAAATTTTTGCTGCAATTTACTTTCACCTTTTAGCCCTCCGTAATGTTATTATGAGGTTGAATAATCATAACTATAACTAGAAGGCGATTAACTTTTACCCATACATGATGGTAAAAGAATGTTCTCCAACCATTCTACACTGACATTCATTGAAATTCTGTGATTTAACTTTGAATTGTCTCAAACAAATGAAAGATGATTGTCATTCTGATAACTCATCATCATAAGGGATTGTGTGAGTCAATGCTTTTAATTGTAATTTAAATTTCATCGTTTTCTTTTTCTTGTAAATCAAGTATTTTGTGCATTGACAAGCATTTGCATCTATTTCCTCAGAATGCAATTGAAGCTCTATGGAACAGTATCAAGGATCTGGTGCAGCCTGGGACACCATCGGAGAGTCGACAGATAGCTCTCCATTTCCTACACTCACTCATAGAAGGACAGGTAAAGATGGACTGTAAAAGACTTGTGACAATGGAATATCTTCAGTATAAACATGTTTATATAATTTACATAATATATGGGTCAAAGAAGTAATATTGATGACAAAATCCCATACAAGTATAACACAGGATCCGTACAAATGTATATGAATTACTTGAAATTGACATATGGCGCAATGAAGTTCCAACAGTGTATACAATGGGAGGTTGTCAAGTTATCGGAGTGATCAGCTCCTTTATCAAAACACAGTAAAATGTGGAATACTTACATTAGAACAAAATAGAGATACAATAGGATATAATGTAACTAATATGTAAAGTAAAAACTAATCCCTCTCTGTTTGCCAAAGGCAGAATTTACACTGACTGCATCCTTGACCAATGATACTGTGTATGTCCTTAGAGGTTAGAAAATACCAGGAAAGACATTTTCTTTTTAGCTCATCATAAAATATAATTTGGAAACTCGTTGAGATCTTACAAATTGTCCTGGGTGTAGAGTATGGATGCTCTTACTCACTACTCCTCCAAAGACGTTAATTAACGGAAATAAAAGAAGAATTGAAGTTGATGTTAGAAAATATACCAGTTGTTCCACTATATGTATGTTGTATTTATTACTGCAACTTGAATGTGTTATGTTGTGTGACAGTTGCAGTACCTGGGTATACTGAGGGCTCACTTCTTCAGTGTGATAGAAGACCTGTCTAACCATGAGGATCTCTCACAAAGGTAAGGCTTATCTCATCAGGCACTTAGTACAGAACTTTTGTGATCCATTAAACAAATATGGTTCTGTAACATACTGTATATATAAAACTCAACACAATTGTTGTAGAGACATTATAAATACAAATATTACCTCGCCTGATACATAGTACATACACATGTACCACCATGAGCTTATGTGGTTGTGTTAAATGTTGTTTGTCAATTTTTGCTTTAAACATCATCTTCTTAAAAACTACTCTGCAGAACTCAACCAAGTTTTGTTGGTAGCATTGTTGGGCCTTGGAGATCAAAATGTATACCAAATAAGGGGCTGACCTTCCTGGGGCTGAGAGGAGGGGTAAAAAGGGGCCATATTGGCTGTCGGAGGTTAAGTGTTGGATAAAATTGGTCAAATTATCTGATTTGCTTTAACTTGCATCTACTTCCAAGCTACCAGTCAGATTTCAACCAAATTATAGTGGTAGCATTTTTAGTCTGTAGGGATCAAGAGATATACAAATAGATACTGCCAATACATGTAAGGATGGAAGCAAAAATTAAAGAAAAGTTGGCCTACATGTTGGAAATATAACCAGTAATGAGAAAAGCTAAAGGTTTTGCAAGAAAATATGGGATATTTCTGAAGGATTTAACATTTTCAAAATCAATAAACCATTGAAATTGCCAACAGAGTACAGCTGGTGTTAATGAGGATTAATTGCAAAAATTTTGTAAGTAATGAAGGAAGCTGAAGTAATAGCAATTCATTTTGCAGGTTAGAGTTATTCAAGGCTCTGAGTGAGAATGGCCGGAATTTAGGAGAGTTTGAAGAATTGGCAGGTACGTATAGCATAAGATGATTTAGAATAGAAGACGTAATATTTCATATTTAGAAAATAAGATTTCAAAGTCTAGTAGTCATTCTGAAATGAGAGGACAGGCACAATGTTTTTAAGCTAAAGCAAACAACATTATGTATTTATAGATGTACCCTGTCTGACCTGAACCCTGTACACTACCTATATAAACTTACCTTTATCAAAGTCACACTATAGTGTGGTGATTCCTTATGTATATTTTGTGTTAGATAGGGTACACTGTATATCTGTATATTTTACCAATGCCTTGTTGTTCTGTTGACAGTTTATTGTACAAATGTACATAAATAGAGGATATTAATTGTTTTACCATTGAATACCATAATAATAATATATATCTTACGAATATGACAGACAACCACTTTATTTTCAAGAAAGAACTGATATGTGGATAATCTGTCAAACAAGAGAAATATATTTGGTATTCAATGGAAAAACCATTAAATTTTCTATTTAATATAATTTCTTTTTTCTTGCTGTTTCCACTCACATGTCCAGGTCCCCTGCTGCTACGTATGATGCCAGATGTGCTGGCTTCAGGAAACATGTCCACATTTCTACAGCTACTGGTCCAAACTGTTAAATATAATGCAGCCTACCTTGATGAAGATGTCATCTGTGGGCTTGTCAAGTAAGTTTATTGACATCATAGGAATTCAAGATAATGGCTGCTTCAAAAAGAACCCAATCAGGGGTTTATGCTTCTTTAATCTAGACATATGCAGTTCAGTATTTATATAAGATGGCATTAAATGATATAATGGCTGACCTAAATAATCAGTTTGAACATGCCAAAAAACTAACTCAAAATCCATATGTAGTTAGACTTGTTTTTCATTGTTTCAGACAAACCTGCATGATACCTAACAGATCACGATCTGAGGAGAATATCAAGGTAGGGACATTTTGTATACAATACATCATAAATTACTGGATGTAACTATTCGTTATATATGGTTGGATACTTTTTTTTACAAAGATACAATATGTGTTCAAGTCTGGCTGTTACTATCGGGTTAATATTTCTGTCACATTTACAAAAGGAAAAAGGACTGCATATTTCTTTAACATCTGTGCATTTAAGACAGAACTGTCCAGGGTAAGAAAAGAGTGTAAGAAATTTCTATCTTACACC
>NW_018484774.1:0-3645 GCF_002113885.1 Mizuhopecten yessoensis
AACCCTTTCACCACTGTAGACCATAATGGACTTATCCATATCAATACATGGTAGATTCTACTAAAGTTACATAGGGGTGAAAGGGTTAATTTAAAGCATAGACTCTCTGCTGGTTTCCTGGGGGTGTCAACATCAAAATAGGAGGTGTATATTCAAGCTAGGTGTACATCAAAATATGAGGAACTCATATCTATCAAAATAAATGATAAAACGCTCGTAGCAAAACACTAGTGTTTCAAGTGTACCAATTAATGCTGATGTAAAGTCTACGCAATGTGACCACCAAAACTACTGCGAAACTATAAACATTTTAAGAATTATGCAAAAACTTCTCAGTTTAAAAAGGATAGTAAAAATCCACAGTAGTTAAATATTTTAAATATAATCTCACCACTTCCAATACGAAAGCAGCAAAAACACTTTCAAACAGGAAATTTTGGACAACTATATATATTTGATATATATTCAAAAAGTGAACAACAGGTGGGATTCAAGAAGATCGTTTTTCAAAAACAACAAAAAATTAAAGTACAAGAAAAATAGCATGGGGAGAAATGCAATATCAGTGTACATGTATATGTATATAAAGCTGGGAAATTGCACTTTTAATTATCAGACATTTTATCAAAATGTCACACACAACACATACACAACTTATAACATCTGACACCAATGCACCAGGTGGTCAAATTTTCCTCTACAATGTATCAATTTTAACTGAACATCAAAAATCTTTGAAGCATGTTGTTGACGAACATAAGCTGTTTTCATATAAGAAATAACTGTCCATAAACACTGCACATTCTTGAAGACATCTGACTTAAAGACTTCAACTACGCTCTGAACAATAAGCTATTGAAGCATGCATGTTGCTTGATAAATAGCAAGTTCTTGAAGGATATTTTTTGTTGAACTTCAAATTATTGAGGCATGTTATTTGATGAACAGCTAAATTTTGAAGCAGATCATTTGATGAACTCATTCTTGAATCTTGAAGTAAGTCGTTTGATGAGCAGGAATTTCTTGAAGTCTGTAGTTTGTTGAAAAACTTCCCGAAATCTGTTGGGGTTTTTTGGCTGTACAAGCAATGCAATGTTGAATGTACACAACACAACAAATGCTTGTTTTTAGCTTCTGATGAATACTTGAAGCATTTTTGAAGCACAGACAACTGAGCTGCAGCCATGAATGGAAGTTAATGTAACGTATGTAATGCCAATCAAAATATTGGATAACACAATCCCAAACTTACTGTGTCACATTTTTTTTTCAAAATGGAAGTCGTTTTCTCTTTTGATTGCACTCGTAACCACTTACTAGAACAATTGCATACAGCATTTCTCACAAGTTCAGCAAAACGTCATGGTCGTCTTGGAGTATTTTTCTAAAATAAAATAAAATTGATTACAGAATGGATAGGTCAACTGCCTGGACCTGAATGACACACATTTTAGAAATTATTTGTCGAGAAAAACTTCATTGATAAAGAAACAAAATACAAACAAAATTTCATCGGTTTCACAACACTATATGGGAGGGATATTTATTACAAATGCAGACAAATTCTGAAAGGTGGTTCTTAACTATTCCTAAGGCAGAAGAAATATGAATGTTGGTTCTTAACTATAAAAATATAGACCAAAGATGATTGGTGGTTCTCAACAAGTTAACTTTAATAATACAAGTGGTACTAAGAAGGTTATTTCAAAGCAGGATATTGACACTAGACCAGATACGTCTGATTTATAAACGGAATCTTACAAGAATACTATTTATATGAATTATGACCCTTGTTAAATCTATATATCTAAATAAGTCAGATATAATAAATTGCATGTCTATTTCTTAAAACTCTGAAGATCATTAAAATTCAATTCATTAAAATTGGGCTGAACCAAACTCTCAAAAGAAAAGTAACAAATGGTACTCTTCGCTAGTTCATTTGACTTCAGTCTAGTATATTTTAACAGCTAAAGTAATTATGACAACAGTGCTCATATGACGAAGGCACTCGGGATCATTTGTACTGCCATCACTGTAACATCACAACAGGGACACACACGAGTATGATACACCATGCACTCGAGTCCTTCTGAAGACAGGGTAACAGATCTAGATTTACCTAGGGGTGACATGGGAATTAGAAAAGTTGAGACTGAAAAATAAAATAAAATCGTCAAACGAAAGAAAACCATACCAATTTCCAGTTGATGAGTTTAATCCAGTCATTGCACTCTTGCTCTGTCGTCGAGTACATGAAAAATGTTCTCCACTTGAAAACGACCCTGTAAGATAAATCATATGTAGTTTTTCCAACTGATTTTGTTGCTCGACAAATAATTTTTCCTTGAAAAATACTTTCTACGAAGCTATATCTTTACCTCTGGACCACATGCTGTGGCAACTTAACCTCAAATACGAGGAAAGTAGATCTTTTCAAATTGTACGATTTAAGCAAATCTGAGATAATCAAGTACTATAAAATTTCTTTAACGTTTATACCGAGTTCCCAGTACTAGTGCACTGTACAAACAGGATGAAAGATTTTCAGTATTTGTAAACTGGTTCATCCTATTTTATTGCATTACCTGAAAACATTAAATTTGCCTTTGTTCGTGTAATCCCGTTTACATTCCTCGCATTCCCGGAGGTCCATGGCTCGGATAGCACGAGAGTCCTCCTTCTTTTTGTAGTAACGAAGCTCGTATTTCTGTAGCACAAACCATCTCGTATGCCAAGTCTGCAATATTCATAAATCGTGTTGTACAGTCTTGAAATTACTTCGTACAATCAAAATTTACAAAACAAAGGAAATAGATTATAAATGTACAGAAGTTTTTGAAATATATATATGTTTTTAGGAAAATTAACAAACAATTATGATACAATAAATATAATTACTACTACCGTGACACATCTAGTCTCGCAAGATCAATTGTTGATGTTTTATCAAAATTAGTTCAGCAGTTCAAGAGAAGTCTTCTCTCAGTGAAGCACTAGAATAACTTAAGCTACACTCCACGATTAGGGAACTATTTACCTTAAACCTTGCTCCAAGTTTTGTGAGAAATCCCTCTTTAGAATTAATCTGGAAATGTATGAAAATATTTGTCAACAACACACCTACCATCTGGGAATCATCAATTCATAACAAATATACACAAAACATGGTTTTACTTTAAAGGCAAAATTTTCAAAATACCTTAATAATGTTCTCACTCAGGACATAAACTTGATTAATGTAAATGATATTACAGTATATAGAGCTGATTATCTGAGCCAAAAGGAAGACATATACATGGTTTGGACATGCAGTCGTTCACATAACCATTCTCACAGTACATGTATTAAGCAGGCTATATATTTGGGACACAAGCAAGATTCAAATAACTGAAAGTTCAGATAATTGGCATTTTTCTGTAGTGAAACCACTAAATTTTCAACAATGAAGATTTAACCCGAATAAAATGAATAAATATGAATATTGAGGATGAACATTTTCTATTATTAGCATATATCAGTACATCATTAGGATGTTGCCTACCGCAAACTCTGGACCTCTAGAAAAGTCGTCTGCCGTACTAAACTCAGCATGGACTCGTATTGTGTCATACATGTTGGGTTCCTCAATGTTACGTGGGTAAG
>NW_018484775.1:0-3645 GCF_002113885.1 Mizuhopecten yessoensis
GGAGGGTCCAGGGTTTTAAGCCCCATCTGGCTGTACATTTATCTTTCTTCTGTTACCCAATTATAAATGTTCATGTAAGGTCAATCTTATTAGATATCTAACTTGTTGAGATTCTCCCGTTTAGTCTTTGTCATAAACCTAATTGATAAAAGCCATCAATCATCTCTCACACCAAGAGGTAACATATGGCATCATTAGAAACTGAGACAAGAGCAACTGACACTTTTGATTTACCTTGAAATAATGTGTTTCTGATGTTAGAAAAATTAACGTGTACACTGTCACCATCAGTATTTATAAGAAGAAACAAAGAATGTGTAAAAAGATGAACTATGACAACTGAATGATAATAATCTTAATCGATTGATCTTGTAGCTTCTGTACAACTGTGCAAAAGAGCTTTCGATTGGGTGCCACAAAGGGGGCACTATGCTGACCATCGAGGGACCACGGTTTTCTTCAAAAGCTGAGAGCAAGCTCTTCCATTCCTGGGGAGCTCATTGTATAAACATGACAACAGTACCTGAGGTAATGTAATGAATTATCGCCCCTTCCTTTTTGATGTCGCATAAGTAAAATAGGTAATCTGTCTTTGACGTCTTAACACGCCCAAAGTATACCTACCAGGTAATATGAAATAATGGATTATCCCCCGTGAAACAATAAATCAACATGAATACATTTCTTTCTGGAGGTCAAATTGCATTTTGGACAAACCTAACTTCAGTACATGTATAAACGTGACTGGAGAAGATGGAGTCAATACAAGGATATATTTCCCATTCATTTAACTCTATGAACACAAATACAGGACCAGACATTAAGTAAAAGGTACCAATATTTCAACTCGACTACAGTTACCACGATAATGTAATTAATTATCCCCCTTTAATGTTATAAGTCCTTACTGCCACTACTGTAAGGTTTGGGGGTTTACTTCCTTTTAATGTTAATTGGGCTGCTGTACTGAAGCACTGTCATAGGTTTTTCCTGTTGTTATCTCCCTTTTAAATTGCTACCACTGTTTTAGGTCATATATATCTTTCAGTGTTTGGTAAAGTGTATAGATTATTTGGAGATAATGTAAAACTAGGGCTTGTTCGTTTATTTGGAACAAACAGTTTGTCTGTTTTTAAATGTAACATTTTCAAGTATCAATACTAGCGGATCTGCAAATGTTAATGCAGGACATGTAAGGCTTTGTCAAGGCTCTCCTGAAAGTAGCATCAGATTACTAGGTCCAACCTTATTTCATAAACGAACAACTCTGGTCCAACAGATTCAACTGTTTGGATCATGATAAATGTAAATGGCCTAGAATGCCAGTGCAAGATACATTTAAGTTGGTGCCGGGGTATATCTACCATATGTTAATAAACCTGACTACAAGACCCAAAAAGTGACTTTTAAATGTTGCATAGACATGTCAATAAGATAAAAATTGATTAACCAAAATATTTCTTCTTGAAAGAATGTTTAAAACGGGACCCAAGGCAATGGTATATTAACCTGACTACAAGTATTGTACAAGTAATTAATGACAGCACTAATAGGTTAAAACATTTGAGAGAATCTATATGAATAACTATATTTGAAAATCGATCAAGCTTATACTGTGGCTAAACATTGATTGATGATTATCGTGGTCCTAATTGAGATGTCTTGTAAAAATATAGTGTAGCGACCAGGTATCTCAGTTGGTCAAGCATCCGTCTTGATTTTGGTAGGTCCTGGGTTCAAATCCTGGTCTGGACGTGCATTTTTCCTCTCCTCTTATTAACACAATGACATTATTTGAAAGCAATATAATGGGTTATCTCCTTGTTAACTTTTATGTCAGTATGACTCTGAGCAGAACAATGGTTATTATATTATGTTGAGTCAATGACTTTTTATCGTTGTCAGGTTGTGTTAGCTAAGGAAGCAGGACTTTGCTATGCGTCAATGGCTCTTGTCACAGATTACGACAGCTGGCGGGACAATACTGAAAGTGTAAGTGAGGTTACTTAGTTTCAATGTGATCATGCCAAACAATCCATTGTTTGTTCCTTTCATCCTGAAACAATATCCTCACATAATGGCAATATATTTAGTCTAGCAGATTCTCAAGAAGATCGCTAGATTTGAATCTAAAATCAACCCACAGACATATGGTACATTATGTACAAATGTATATATATATCATCAGGTAAATTTCAAATAAATTCTGTGTTTAGATTTAATTCTATTCACGTGAAATATCTGTATAATTGAATGTATATTTTCTCCCTTTGAAAGGTCAATGTTCAAAATGTCATGAAGACGTTCAAGTTAAACGCCTCCAATGCACTGAAAGTACTAATGAAGGCCATCCCACTGATTGGACAACAGGACTGGAGTGAAACCATTAAGGCAAATCAGGTAGGTCATGACCTTAAAACTCACCTGGTGTAGAGATGCTTAACAAGCTTATGTCATACACTGGCAACCATCTTTAAGTATAAATTTTCAGGATACCAATTGCAAGGCTGATAGACAGCGGTACCTGAACTTAACTGAACATTACTAAAGAGCTTCTCTGAGATTGAAGCCAGTCTTGCTACCATAAAGCTGGTCCATGTTCCACTTTTATATTTATCAAAGCATAATTCTGAGATCGCAGGTATGCAGGATATGTAACAGTTTCTAGACAAGGCAAATGATATCTTCAATTCTGCTGTAAGAAAATCCAAAGGTATTTCATATCAAAAGCAGAACCGTTAGATTTAGAAGACAATCTAATGGTGGAATAATTCCATTTATAATTGATTTCAATGTTTTTCTTTCTTCACAGGATATGGTCAAGTCCAACACGATGTTACCACATAGCTACTGACCGGGAGGAAATCCATCACTTTGACTTCAGCTACACAATAGCTTAAGTTTACACCTGTACTATATATATATGCAAACTTTTTAACCATGAAAATTCAACGAGTTGTAATTGTGTTATTCCAAATGTATTCTGAATCCATATCAGTGATGTTTGGCTCCAACAGGGTTAACTGCAATTACTGTATAAAGACCAGGAATCAACCCTTCTTTGTAACTGCAACTAAATCATACGTAACGTTTCTGATTTTGATACCATTTAATTGTCTAAACAGAACTCTGTCTTATTCAGAAACCTGTATAAACCAGCTAACAAAGTGCCCAGAGATACACATTTCTGTGTAAGTTGAATATATTTAATCTGAAAAAACAGCCTGTTCTTGATGAAAATCTTGGTTCCCAAGGTGTTTGAGTTAAATGGTCAGCTATTGGGTGTTGCAACATGTGAAATTTTCCACACCTATTTCAGTGATGACCATACTTCATAAATTACAACCAAATTGAGCTAAAGAGAAATTTCAATAAAGTGACGCTAGATGGTAACTAAGAACAATTGAAACCTATCACACAGATGTATACTGAAACTATGAACTTGAATCGAACAATAGTCTCAAAGGACTTCTAGTTCATATGATTTTATACTACTTTTGGTTGTGATTGAAGAAACATGTGCATCACTGAATCAGGTGTGGATAGTTCTACATGTAGCACCACCCAGTAACTGGTTATATAATAGGAAGACCAAAGTCAAGGTGTAGAAGAAAACATCACAATCAAAATCCTTTACCCTACAAC
>NW_018484776.1:0-3646 GCF_002113885.1 Mizuhopecten yessoensis
TGGGTGTGATATGGAAAAAGGCATGTATTATTCTCTATATATCATCCTCGTGTGCAATATATTCCAACTAATATTTTCATACCGAATATTATACTATTTCAAAAAAGATTTTTTTTATTGAATTTTATTTTCATTGAATATTTAAACAGAAAAGTATGCGAAATTTATTAACTATAAAAAGAGAATTCCAATTTTGAACATGTTATTTTGCATAGTTCTAAAACGAGTTTTTTTCACACTTGCTTTAAAGTTGGCTACCAATACTATCTTTCAACATCAGGACATCATAAAATATTTTTTGTTTGAGGAGTCAGACAAGGATATCTTTCCTTGCTTTATTTGATTATAGTTAAAGATATGAAATGATGGGATATTCCTTCTTATTTAGTTTTATGAATGGACAAAAGACAGAATGAAATAATAATCAAGTATTTCATTAGTAGATAATGTTGTTGTATTTATACCTGCATATATTTGTTTATAACACAATTTTCAAGTAGTTCTCCAGAGAAACGATTACATTTGCAGAATACATATACAGTATGTGAGTTATAACTGCTGCACATAACTTTAAAACATGCATAATATAAGTGTATTAGTATGACACAAAAAACATTGAATATATCGGTATTTATCATATTTAACATAGGTAATAAAAAAAAAAATATGATTTGTGCATTGGTCATGTTTAACATGCTAAAAAATATTTAACCGGTTTTGATATTACGAAAAAAAAAAGAAAAGAAAAAGATTCTGTAGACAGAATATACAATGTATATATGGAAAGTTTTAGAAGAACAATGCATTATAGACTACCATTGTACCTACATGTATATATAGGCAAGTTCACAATGGTGATATATTTTAAATTTTGTGAAAATTAGCACATACACTTCAAAATGGCATATTAAGCATAAAAATAACAGTAAATTTAATCACTATACACAATCAAAATTAATTTTCGAAATTATATAAGACTGTGACATTTTTTTGTCATTTTGTTGGGATACCCCCGTCACTCAACCATGCAAGGAGGTCCACTACAGTTATCAGTAGTAATAATGAATACTCCTATATGCAATTATTGTTCATTTTTATGTTTCTATATACATTGAGAAATAATAAAAGAAATGGAATTGGCGGCCGAATGTTGACCCCCATCTATTTAAACCGACAACAAGAAAACTGTATTCAAACGTTCACTTCTCCGATCTTTGTTACCGAAGAAGATTCCTCTTATTTTGTTCGGTTGCAGGTAGAGAACAAATTAAATCGTGTTTAGCAGGAACTTCTCTGCAAGCTGAACAAAACGAGATGTGGAAATTGCGGAAATGGATTACAATATTAATTATACATTGTAAGAGAGGTATACTGCAAGGGTCACCTGCTCGCCCCTACCTTTTCTCGCCTTTGTACTGCAGAGGGGGTTCCACTTTTGAATTTCCATGTTCTACTTCTGTTAATTGAATATCTTGAACATCAGTGGTACCATTTGATTTGACTGAAAAAATACATGATTTTTTTTAGAGGAATACTGTAAATTACCATATCATCGCGAGAGAGTAACTTTGACGCTAATTCGCCCAAGTATAATTCTAGAATTTATATATCAAGGTTTATTCCCTACATAATGGGTTCTTATAACCACTTCATTTATTCGAAAATAGAAACATTCACGAGATTAAACATTCCTTTAACATTAATCTAAAGATAATTATTTTCAATATTAAAAAAGCATCCCCTAAATCACGAATATAAAACAAATCTGAAAAAGGTCCTATTTCACAGAGTAATTACACAAAATACTAAATTGATTTCAGCTATAGCCATTCAGGGGAGATAAGAAATGAAGATTCAACGCAATTCCACCACATATTGTTGCTTTTGTTTTGTGTTGGGGATGGTGATCATTGTTTTTGTATTTGTTTTTGCATAGTTTTAATAAATAAATGCAAGACTGGACAAAAAAAAAAGCATGTTGGTTCATGTAATATTTTCCAACAAATCATGCACGGGCAACGCTCTTCAAAAAGCCTCCCCCTAATTTCAAATATAAACAAGACAGTGGTTCCTTTCTTGAACAAATTGGCATGGAGGAGTGAGGAAGCACGCGTGCATGTGCATATCTAATCGTACCCATATAAACCACTCTTTGACTGCAAGAACAGGGAAATCGGCTGTATAGCCCATTAATTAAGAAATCGGCTGTGTACTGATCATAGGGGACATGCAAAGGAGGTATCACGCAAAAGAACAGCATGATTTTAAAAAAAGATTGATCAGTGTCACATTGCCTTAAATGGAGTAAACAGGAAGGTAAACACTTACCTTACTATGTAGCAGAATAGACATAATCATCACATGTTATTTTTATTATGATTAAAGGTATTGTTGCCGAAGCGACTTCTTCCTGTTTCAATTAAAACATAATCTAGTAGTGCCCAGTATACCAAGGGAGACTACCGCCTGCTTCTACGTCACGCGACTGCGAAAGTGCGTTTCTGTTAAGGGTGGGTGATACTTCAAAGAAATGTAACAGAAGGTTTCAACTATTTACAGAATACTTGTGTTTTTCCTGTCCATAGTGACATACTTTATGGAATGACCCTCGTACAAAGTTGGCATTGTGATCATCACTTCCCAACCGACCACCAGTTATACGCTCACATACATGTATTTGCTCCGTCACCTTCACTGTCGCCCCCAAACTTCGTCGTCTGCTCGGAGACAGCTATCAGGATGGGAAGCATCATGGACGTAGCTGCTGTGTTACTGATCCACATGGACAGGAACCACGTAGGGAGCATCAGACCCAGCATCATTCTGGCGGGAAAAGATACGTAACTTATTTCGACCAAGAGGGAATACATTCTTTAAGATACTGTATAAATCATTTGGAAATCAAAGGTCTCGGCATCAAATCGTCGGGAAAGAACAGGAATCTTGCATGGAGTATTAAATCAAGCATACAATTAGAGGGAGCGGTTATATGTATGTTGAAGACTGTGGGCAAGATCAAAATAACATTTAATACAGAGGGAAAGAACGCTATGTGTTACATGTATGTTAATAGGTTAGGAAATACATATATTGTATATACATTACATTTGTTTGTTACGGAAAGGAAGTTAGTAAATTGTAATAACTTTTTTTCCAATCCATTTGTCTTTTATTTGCAACAAAACTTATTTAAACTAATGGGAAACACATATGTCCTAAAATATAGCAGCAATCATCCACTATTCTCCAATGGTAACGCTCACTTACGTTATCTTCACCCCTGGAATATGTCATGACAAAATCGAAGGCCCAGTTTGCGCCACCTTGTGGATAACGCAGGAAGACTACATCGATTCTTTGAACAATATCAAAAGAATCTCACGATCGCCTAACGGTTGCATTGATTGTCTTTGAAGTCGTCTGGTTTTGAAGTCGGATGTCGCTCTTATATAATCTTTAAATGACAGAGATAAGCCTAGTGATTGGTCAGTTTTTATCACCCGAAACCAATTAAATTACTAGCCGCGTGCCTTTAATTTTGCTATGATACATTCTAGTGGTGCAGAGAGCGTAAGTGAGTGTATCGCATCCTCGGTGTTTTAGGGGTAACGCTCACCTTCGCTCTCTACACCCCTGGAATATGTCA
>NW_018484777.1:0-3646 GCF_002113885.1 Mizuhopecten yessoensis
CTAGTTTACTATGACTGAAAGCCTACAGGAAACCATCACTAACACTTGACCTAATTAGAGCACTGCATGTAAGTAATGTCTCTCCATAGGACTATAGGAAGCAATTAAGGTGTACCAGTTAGACTTGTGTACTGTATCTCTAAACCTACAAATTGGTTATTACATAGTCATTAATGTTGGCTATAGACTTCAAACTATGGATGAGTATTAAGTAGACAATGCCAGTATAATTAGTGTGTGCTGCTCCTTTACATTGGTGTCTGGGTTCAAGGTCAGGTATTTCTCCAGAGGTTCAATGGTCATAACCGTAAGATCAAACCTCAACAGTTCAATCCAGAGTACCTATAATTCCTAGATTTCATCACAGACAGTAAAATTCTGAGTTCCTCAGACTCAACTAAAACAATACCTTAGATAATCCCTAGTCTCTAAAACGTTGAACTACCCCTTATGACAATACCATCCACAGCGGATGACCAAATTCAGTATAATTGTTTAATTTCATAGAGTTAATTTTTTGATAAATTCAGTTAAAATGTATGGCCATTTATTGATTAATTAGCTCACCACCAACAAACCCGACTTCCATTCAACAGGTGGATGATCATCAATCTTAGGTTTATTTTTTTAATTCTTTGTAAACAAATGTGAATGCTAGCTTTTTTTATTGACTATAAATTTGATTCACTTTCTGATCACATATGAAAATCAATTTATAACATAATAAATCCATATCAAGTCTGCACTTTTATCGTCCCTAACGTTTTAGTTATTTCATTTCAAAATAAATATATGTAGCCTGTGTATGAAATCCACATGCATGAAAACTGAAAACTCATTTATTTATAACACATCTGAACTTAAGCAACAGGTCAGCCTGTAGGTACGTCAGCAGGCGACACAAGGCTATGCGTGATTATATCCCTAACTTTGGTTGCCATAGAAACTGAATCGCAACTTCCTCTCGGCAACAACAAGGATATTTCTGTTCAATTGGCCCAGCTTTGTTTGTAATTATGTGGTATGTTCTGAAGCAATTAATACCTCCGACACTTGTTTATGCTGCAGGGACATTAATCCTTAAATCTTTCCTGAACATGATGACTTCTTTAGATCCATCAGCTAATGTATTTTTATATACAACAATTAGTACAATCGGACAGAATTGGACCGATCAGTTAAGTAAGCTATAAATCAAGGCAAATTACCAACAGATACTTCAAGAATTCACAAGATATTGATGCTTTTACAGAAACACATGGTGAATTCTAACCAAGGATTGAAACAAACTAAACATAAAACCCCACAAAGGAGATATTCTTGCACCCACCCCTTTTCCCATCAAATGTCTGATAGGTATTATTGTTATGAAATGTGAAGACTTAATAAGTTTTGCTAAACACTCTACTTAAGTGCAGGAAAAACACTACAAAATCAGAGAAATCTTCAAAACAAATGCACCAACGGGAATCATCAAGTTAGGTAAAAGCACCATCTTCCATCTTTCTATGTAAGTATTAATTAAATTGAATGTCTATCATTTAAGATATCAAAATCTAATATTGTGATAGGAGAACATAACAAAGGGACAAAGACAATGTATGCATGGTCAGCGACCTTTGACCTCCAACCACAGGTAGATTTAGTACCTTTAGTATGCATATTACTCTATATATATGCATGGTCAGTGCCCTTTGACCTCCAACCACAGGTAGATTTAGTACCTGTAGTAGGTATATTACTCTATGTATATGTATGGTCAAGCACTAGTACCCAAGTCTATAAAGCTAAGAGGTTTAACACTGTGTAGCTAAATGTTAATTTTATACAGATCACTATACCCTCAGTGGTCCAGACAGCTGGGAGAGGAGGGTTACATAGATCTATTATCATCCTTAGACATGCTTCTTCCTTTTATAGTTCTCTAATAACCTTATCGAAAGCCTGCTACATCATCATACCTGTTGTACCGGCTGTGTATGTGAGAGAATTACAACCCAATGAGTCTGACCATAATGCTCCATAATTATACTCTGACTGTTCCCTTTACAACTAATGACGATTTATTATAACCTGGCATGTTTTCTGTGGACACATATTATTGACTCGTCCCGGAGGAGGTCGTACAGACAGAGCTGAGGTACATGACAGGAATACAAACCAGTGACCCTACGGTCCGGAGATTGAACGACTATGCGAGGCAAATCACTAAACCCATGAAATTGTTATGATCCCCACACCACAACCAATCAGGGTAGACATGGAAAAACTGATCATAAAAATCAAGGGAGAATTGATTGAATCGGTTTCTATTGATGGTATACAGTTCTAACCTGATTGTTACTGAAACACTATAACCCAGTGACCGTGAATAATAACCTTGTTACTGAAACACTATAACCCAGTGACCGTGAATAATAACATTGTTACTGAAGCACTATAACCCAGTGACCGTGAATAATAACCTTCTCACCACCTTTTATAAACATTAAGAAAAGTCTTAACAGACGTACAATGGTAACACATTCTGAATCAGACAGCAGGTTTATATGTTTATTTCATTGAGAATTTACAGCTTTTCAACAGCTTAAGTCATGTGACAATTGGCCAACAGCTAAGGTCATTTCACATCTAAGGTCATCTAACAGATGAAGTCATATGATATTACCTTAGGTCATACGACAACAGTTTAAGTCATGAAAACAGCTAAGGTCATGCGACAATGGGTAAGTCATAAGACAACAGCTTAGATCATTTGACAAGGGCTAAGGTCATATGACAGCAGCTAATTTGATAAATTTAAGTCATTTAACAATAAACAGCTAAGATCCGGTGACAACCAGAAAGTAAGGTCATATGACAAAATCAAATGTCATGTTATAGCTTATGACACATCAGCTAACTTCAACAGCAAAATTCTTACGGCATTTCATCTGAGGTCATCTGACTACAAATAAGATACGACAACATCTAAGACGATATGACAATATCTAAGACGACATGACAACTGCTAAGGTCATATGACATCAGTAAAGGTAATATGGACATAAGGATTAGACAGTGACTCCTGTGTAACTTACATAGGGAGTCCACACTGTCCCCTGTTGAGCTGGCATTACTGGACCTCCTGTCTGCCTGCAGTAGCTGCTGTGTGATGCGTTTGTCTAGCTGTACACTGTGTCTCTTCCTCCCGGCCCTCATCTTAAAGGCCTCCTCCTCCCCCATAGTCATCACTTTCTCCGTCATGTCAAACCGTACCTGACTGTCTGAAGAGTGTTTGCTGTGCAGCTTTTTCGAGAGCATGATCAGTGGCGGAGAGTTTTTGCGGTTCTATGATCATTTAATACCAACTCACACTGCTACGGTTGTCAATAATCCCAGGACTCTGTGAGCTGTATCTATCTATGCCTTTCTCCTGCTGTATGTACACAGGTATAAACTTAATGAGTTTATAACTGTACGTCTGTATTGTACTATCCCCTGCGTGGAGTGTTAAACACTAGCCAGAGATTCTAGGTGTATTTTCACACACAAAATGTGTGTACAATATACATACAGCTACATGCATAAGACTATCACAGGACAAATCGTCTCAACACTTGATCCTGGTTTAATCACCTGAGCATGCTGCACGCGGTTACCTGTC
>NW_018484778.1:0-3648 GCF_002113885.1 Mizuhopecten yessoensis
TAAGACCACAGTTAAAAGCAAACGTATTAAATAAAAAAGATGTACCGTTGCTTAAAATGATATTAACAGATGAGGGCTTCGAGTTTTTCATTAAACATGTTAGATTGAATTGTGTTTTTCATATCAAATACGTCACAAATATTTGATAATATATTGTCATTCACGTTCATGTCAATATTTAGATCTCCAACGAGCAAAGCATGATCATAATATAAGCTGACTCGATCTAGAGTCCGACATAAGTCGTCATAGACAAGATTCAGTACGAATTACACGAGTATGTACGAAACACATACAGTGCAATGTAATAGCGTTTTGTCGACACTTAGACAGGGCTCCTTAAATGGCTTAAATTTTCCGCATTCCTTTTCCTCTGAATTTAATTCCGGCATTTCATTTGACCTTCAATTTTGTATAAGCTTTTATAACAAATATATGTATTTGAATATTTATGTAATTAAACGTAGACTGGGCACGCAGCAGTAGCTCAAGATCAGGGGAGGTCACTCGTACATTTTTCTATTTGTAGAACTGTTTAACAGAGAGGAAAGTTGTGGAAAATAATGAGTAGACTTAAGTTAATAGCACAAACTAATATTCTTTGTGTAATAGTTACCATAATCCTCCGACATTTGGTTCTCATCCGCCTCACTGCATTACTGCGCCATTCTTGCGAAGGGGCGAAACTCTGATTTGTGTAGAAATATGTACATTTTGTGTGTATTTAAATGCCTCCCCTTCTCATATTTGAGTACTTAAACGAATTGTTTCTCATAGAACCGACATATTATAGATGTGTCATAATTAAGTTAGGTTAAAACAGTGCATCATTTGAAATGTGTCGTTGTGTTTTTGTATCCCTGGGGCAGTTTTACATTTTGCCGTTCTGTCGTTGTTGCCTTCAAGTCATCGGTGTCTGTAATCTTAATTTGAGTACGGAGTGCATTTCATTTACGGTTGTCGTTAAAGAAATGAATGGTATAACAATACAGAGCTTGCAAACATAAAACACATGTCTATTGACACATTTAAGCACACACTGACACGTATACCATAGTGGTATTCATTAAAGCCCGTTAATTATAGATGTTAATCGGCGTGTACGACCTATTGTCACATGTACAGTTCTGTGCACTCAACCTGATCTCGTTGTAGGGAAGTAGAACTACCTAGACACGCCCAGCAGTGTACGAGGATTAAAATATACATGTACCTGTACCGTCATGGTAAACTCATCTAGGTGATCGATTTGTACCACACATATATACTCTCACCTGTGCAGGTGCTGTGACGGGACTGAATCAAAGTTTTAGTGATTAGTGTGCTTAGCGGTGGGTTTCTAATTGAAATGCCAGTATGTCTTCTTCCATCGTCAGTGCCCAAGTTTTTGTTTTACTATTAGTTGTGTTTGGAGCGGTTGATGCTGCCTTTCCCAGCCACACGGGGGTAAGTACCTACAGTTTTTGTCGGAAGAGGGCTGAATTGATATGTTATAGAGTGATATGCAATGAAATTACGCACAAGTCACTAATATTGCAATGTATTTGGTATCGAGGACAAAGTACTAGGATATGAACGCAGAGCCCCACGTTCGACACTGGAGCAAACAACTAACACGCAAACCCCCGACCCTAGCACCGAGACCCATCCCTAACATTCGGCCCCAATCCTAACACCGAGACCCATCCCTAACACTCGGCCCCAATCCTAACACCGATACCAACCACTAACACTCGGCCTCAACCCTAACATCGAGATCCATCCCTAACACTCGCCCCCTATCCTAACACCGAGACCCATCCCTAACACTCGGCCTCAACCCTAACACCGAGACCCATCCCTAACATTCGGCCCCAATCCTAACACCGATACCAACCCCTAACACTCGGCCTCAACCCTAACATCGAGACCCATCCCTAACACTCGGCCCCTATCCTAACACCGAGACCCATCCCTAACATTTGGCCCCAATCCTAACACCGAGACCCATCCCTAACATTCGGCCCAATCCTAACACCGAGACCCATCCCTAACATTCGGCCCCAATCCTAACATCGAGACCAACCCCTAACACCCGGTCCCTACCCAAACACCGAGACAATCAGCCCAACCCTTACACCGATACCCAAACCTAACATTCGGCCCAAATCCTAACACCGAGACCCAATCCTTACACCGATACCCATCTCTAACATTTGTCCCTAAACCTAACACCGATACCCAACCCTGACATTCGGCCCCAAACCTACCAACGAGACCCATCCCCAACATTTTGCCCCAATCCCAACACCGAGACCAACCCATAACGCTCGGCCCTAACCCTTACAGCGATACCCAACCCTGACACTCGGCCCAAACCCTAACAGCGATCCCCATCCCTGACACTCGGCCGAAACCCTAACAGCGATCTTCTTTCCTGACACTCGGCCCTAACTCTAACAGCGATCCCCACCCCTGACACTCGGCTCAAACCCTAACAGCGATCCCCATCCCTGACACTCGGCCCCAACTCTAACAGCGATCCCCATCCCTGACACTCGGCCCAAACCCTAACAGCGATCTTCTTTCCTGACACTCGGCCCAACCCTAACAGCGATCTTCTTTCCTGACACTCGCCCAACCCTAACAGCGATCCCCACCCCCTGACACTGAGCTCTTCAATGGATCTTACAGCATACTTTTGCATCAAACGTTGGCGTCACCCTGGAGTTATCGGCTTTATATTACATTTTATATTACAATAACAGGTACTGTAAGTAACGTAACTAGTAATCGACTGTTACGTTGCATTTGATATATTCATATATAGAAACAAGTTGCATTGCATAATTTGCTATTTAATGAATCAGCGACTTCCGGGTTCCTTCTAATAGTTTGATGTAAGCGTGCACCATAACCAGCGAGTAAGCCCTTTAACTGGCGGGTAAATTGATGGCCTTGTCGCCGAACACCTTTCATTTTCTTATTTAGCAGGAAATTGGATAGGACAATTTTCACAGGACATTTTGGTATTTACATTTTATTGCTCATTTCAGACCGAGTTACACTATAACTACCAATCCATTGGACCAATGGAACTCTCAGTCACTTGATAGGGCTAAGTTACATCTTTTCAATATGTAATATGTATATGCAAAATACACGTGTGCATGATCAAGGCAGCTATTGGTAAAAGTCGAGTGTGCAATAGATTACAGGTAAACGAGACAATGGATCGATAGAAAACTTACGTTGATTGGTCTTTTGTTTATGACACGCAAAACACACACGAGTCGCACATACAGTGTTCATTATTTCTACACGTACTGGCTGTCGACCGTATTGTCAAACTAATAGTCTGAGAGTGGCACAATAACTACTAAATAATTCATACAGATTTATTACGGTCAGGACATATGTGTTAGACAACCACTGCCATACAATGTCGTGTTTAATGCGCTCTGAGAACATACTTATATGATGGCCAAATGCAACAGGCTCACGGAAAAGACCCATGAAGCATCGTCACATTTATTGGTTGACTAATAATGATATGAATAGATATTTTGTTATGTACTGATGTCAAGTGGTATCTTAAAACATCTGGCAATTTTACATGTTTTAATTGGATATCTAAAGGTGTTTCGATGTTTAGTATATTGTGGCTGG
>NW_018484779.1:0-3649 GCF_002113885.1 Mizuhopecten yessoensis
GATATTGTAGTCTCGGGTTGATACTGGGTGTGATATGGAAAAGGGAATGTATTAAGCGTTTTATTGCCTGCAAGCTGTAGTTGTTCAAATTTAAAATATTGGAAGGGAGGGTTATTTCTTTGCACTGATCGTTATTTCGATAACTTACTGGTATGCACAATAAGAAATTATGATTTCAAGTACAATATCCAAGTAGTTAGTTCAAAGAACACTTTTTGCGGTTAAAATACATGTTTATCCCCGTTTAAAAAATATTTTTAAACCAGTAAACTATAATTGATACATTTACCTTTGTGTTATTTTATTTAGATATGATATCATATTGTATTTGGTAACAAACATTGTCTATGAATCGTTTAACCAAAGAGGATGTGGTCTTCGATACCGAGATTAAGGGAGGGATATTTCAACAGCATTAATCTCGAAACTGTATCCAGCGGAACTTTCGGCTTCAGTTTAGTTTCAACCTTTTTTCGCCTTTTGTAGCAAGGGCGAATTTATCATTGCAGCGAATATTAATAGACAACATAATATCCATATTAATTTTATGTGAAGGGCAAAATTAACACAGGTCGAAATTCACACTTGGCGAAAATTGAGTTTATTGGAGGAAGGGCGAAAGTTTTTCACTCGGCGGAAATTTCCTGGCATACAGTAGTAATGTGATTTTAGGATAGCATTAACGGCAATATCCGCTCTAACTTACATTCTATGGCGGCCCGATGGCGCAATGGTTAGGGCGTTCGTCTTTCAACAAGAAGACGTCTGGTGAAAAGAATAAAGACATATACACACACAGTGCCACTCCTATACACATTATGAATATAAAAGACAAACACTTGAATATCATCCCCTTCACTATAAATCACTGAGACTGTATACCGGGAAATGTTTTCCCAGTCAAACTTTTGCCCTTCGCCAGTAAAATCGGTATTAGCCCAGTTTAAACAACTTCGTATTAAACAAGATGTAGGTTGTTTACTGCCGAGTCCTCTTCGCGGTAATGATAAATTCGCCCTTAACTAAAATTGTTCATTTTTATTTTATTTCAATATCGAATTCTCGAAAATAACTTTCATCCTCATTAAATCATATTCGCGAATATAAAAATGTGAAAAACAACAAATGTTTACGTTTTACCCTTTCCTCGTTTCCCTAGGATGATGTAAACCGAATTATCTGATCAAACCTATTTAAATGTAAGGTGTCAGAAAGATTCCAGATAAGGGGACGAAATGAAACATGACGGACAAACAACGACATAAATCAGGGTTCGGGGGCGAGAAGGATTCTTAAGAGTTCTGTACACACAATAACTGTTGCAGTGAATATTGCACAGTCACAATGGAAGTACACCCCGAAATAGATACAACAAATGTTTCAATCTGGCTATCTGTTGATTGGAACAGATATGGTGCTCTCGTCACAATCTGCCAATCTTTAGCTCGTCTCATCTTTCCTATCTCTCTCCTATCGCCGTCACACTAGGCGAGTCAAAAGTGTTTTTCGTCTTTTGAATTTCTGAGCATCAAATATATACACATTTCTAATATGCATTTGGGTATTATTTCGCCGAATGAAAAACATTAAATGAAAGTTAAGACGATACCCTATCAGCCATAACAAGAATCAGTGATCAGATAGAATCTTTCAGTCGTATCTAGCCTGCTAATCGAGTTTTGATACTATCAGTTGCGAGGGTATCTGCATATTATATTAGAACGAGTTCCCATAGAATTTCTATAATATTTACAGTCAAATTAACGTATTTACAACAACAGTTATAAACGAAGAAAATATCCAAAGTGTCAATATGATATGTTTGTGGTCATAAAATGTTTGGTCCATCTTGATTTTGTTTCTGTTTAAGAATTTGTTCTATTTAAAGATGAGTGTTCTATATAAATGCAGTATGTCTGTTATTTTTTAGGACCAGCTCAACAGACTACGCGTGATTTCCAGTAAGTATATATGCTTAATGTGAAATCGACCTCCAGTATGATCACTTTCCCATGACAAATCTGTAAATGTTACAAGAAATATATGAATATAAAAATATATCAATTTAATGGTGAGAAAATGTGCAGGTAAGTTAAAATGTAAAAATCAGATCCTTCATACAATATTAAGGGTTTTATGTGGTGTTTCTGAACCCAATAAGTGTTAAACTGTGCTATTTTATACATGTTTTAAATATGTCGATTACAACATTTATTTAATAAATTCTGATATTTTATGTAGTTTGAAGAATTGAATTGACAAATGAGCTGCAAATATTAATCTATAATTAATAAGTTGAATAACACTTAACGGAAAACTGGTTTCCTTTGACATACTTTTATCATTCTGTATATATTGCTGACTCAAAATAGACTACTGTGCATTTACTGTATAGACTACATTCCCTTTCTAAGTTAAACAAACCATACCATTTACATTTGGTACTTCTCGTTTCCATATTTTTTAACTGTATTCCTAAGACTAAGAAAATACTACCATTAAGGACAAGTTTAAAAAGAAAATATATGATTGTAAAACTGTTGACAACAGAAACAGATTATTCCATATAAAAAAATGGTTTCACAAAGAATGCTTGTCGTTAATTAATAGAATGCATGTTCATATTAAAAATCATCTTTCACTTGATAGAATATTACTAGGTGTAACCATTAACAAGGGGAAAGGGTGTTTGAATTTGTTTTTAGATTTTTGTCAACTTCTGATGGAAAATTACCTATATACTATATCAGGATGTGAAGACACAATATCATATTCCCTGATATTGAATCATTATATCATTACTGAACAGATATTCTTCAGCACACACAATCAGAAAACCGACTTGATGGTCAAAGTGAAGTGATACACCAAAACCCTTAGTGGGGATAACAAACGTATTCACGAAACATAATGATTTTATCAGGCTATAAGCATATACCTAAATGAATCAGTTTGGCGTTTTGAAAGGCTTATACTCATTCTAAATCAGAATGGAGCCTAAACAGATACAAATTTGAGGTGAAAAAGATTCGGTAAATATTTGGCATTTATTTCTGATCACTTTGTCCTAAATTGATAAGTTTTAAGATTGTTGTAAGTCAACACAGGTATAGCGTTGAAAGTTCGATTTGTAATGTTGAATGAAAAATAGTTTAGTTTATCTCATAACTTACTCGTTCATCATACTTTCGAACGGATTTCCAACCTACTTCATACATTTTAACCATGACATATGTCATTTTAAAAGTGTAATGTTCTTCCTTATATCTAGCAAAATCAGATCCGTCGTGAAAATTACAAAAAAATCATTACTTATTATAAATTCATTATTTCATTTTATTTATTTTATAGAATATGTATCAATGATACACACAAACTATCAGGTATTTAGTGATAATTAAATATCATGCAGTACTGTCCATCTCAGACAGAAATGCAGAAGTAAGGATACGATTGTAATTATAACGTTCATGAGGCGAGGATAGGAAAAGGCAACCAAGAAATAATATTGCTGTATTGCTTAATTAAACTAGTGGCTACTGTGCAGTAACCACATTTCAACCTTTTATAATTAAGTAATACTTGTTCTTCCTCAATAATGTTTTTGACCATATTTTGTACAATCCACTCAGGCAATTAGGGGGTATTA
>NW_018484780.1:0-3654 GCF_002113885.1 Mizuhopecten yessoensis
GATGTAGACATTTATTCTACTGTACGCCTTCCCTTGTTACTACCTAGTTGTTATCACAATACTACTAATAGCATTGTGTGCGGATACAAGTAAACATTCTAACTTTGGTTCGGTGTTATGTACATTTATATAGGATTCGAAATTCAATAAATTAAAAGATAGCCTCCTGTGTATCCAATATAAGCGCAAGCAATTTTGTGATTTAGTAAGCCGATCCATCTGATGTATGACCAACTTGTATAAATTGTGGTCCTCGAAGAAAATTCACTAGAATATTGACAGGTTGATCGGGTGGCGCAGTGAAAAACGCACTCGCCTTTCATCATGGCGGCCGGGGTTAGATTCCCCGATCGGAAGTGAAATCGTAAGGTGTCACCTGCCCGACCACGTGGATTTTCGCCTGTTACTCCGGTTTCCTCTCACAATAAGACCCTCTGCGTGCTAACAAGAGAGGTAAGTATAAGTGGAAATAACTCGATTCCTAGTTGTTGCAAAATGAATAAGTTGTATATGTTTTTTAATTACTGACCTTTTAGTTAGTCTTAAAGAGCTGACCTTAAGTTATTGTCTAAATTTTAAGTGTATTATTACAATGTTTCCATTGAACACAATTTATGAATTTTAGAACTATGTATAATGTACAAGTCGTTCTCAAACCAATTGTTTTGATTAAAAACAGAACAAACAAACAAAAATATAAAATATCATCAAAATCGGAATAATTACATTAATAATATGAATAATTTTCGAACATACATATATACGCGAATTACGGAACAATTTATAGGGACCACCGTGTTTTATCTCCAAATCAGATATGTTGTCCCCCGTTTCCGATTACTGTTGTAAGCAACATTGAAGTCTTTATGTCACCTAATGTATTTTGCATGTGTTCAAATGATTGGACCACAGCGCTTTCTTATATCATACCACAATATAAATAGATGTCGCTCTTGTTTTCCGTAAAACTGAATCAGTGTTTGAGTTTTGTTTCAAATATGAAGCAAATCTAATGTGCAGGATCAAAATAAAAAAATATCAACACGATAATATACTCTTTTAAGATGAAAGCAGGATTTCAGCTTTAATTACAAGATATCAAATAGCATCTCTGAAACACAACAGTAACAATATTATTTAACAACTATCACACACACCTGGCGTTTCACGCCAACGTAAACAAATCACATGTTCGTCTTGGTCACAAAATCGACGAAAGCCTGTCATTCTCTGTCGTATTACCCGGGAACTGTGCGTCAACATCGGGTTAACGAGGTGTTGGGTTTATGATCTCGTTCTCCGCGTGATTACAGGGTAAGCGTCTTTGCACTACATTAATATGTTGTAAACCTCATATCACGTTTTCATAGCAATTTGATGGATATTTATAATCCAGCGTACACGCTATAAACAATACGACATTATACGACGGAACAAATAAATCAGATTCAATGTGAAACCTAAGATAGAGGATTTCCACAGTTTTCCTATTGCTTTCAATACTGTTTTTACACTTTGGGTTAGATTTCCTCAATATATTCATTGGTATCAATCAATAGATGATATGCAGGATGACAATAACTGATATTTCCTATCACTCCGTGACGTCATCGTCATGACGTCAGCTTAGGACTTGGAATATCAACTGATGTCCTTCTCCTATCCAGTTCATTGTCCTTCTTTCCGAACATGGCTCCCAATTTCCGTGATACGGTTACAAGAGAGCTTCGTCTTCGTTTTAATAAAGGTTTATTCTGTTGCACAATTTTAGTTTCTCGCAGAAGTGCCTGGAAGGCAACACTTATAGTGATGTTGGTCTCGGCTGCTGACACCTCGTAGTACTGGCAGTTAAACTCAAGCGCCATCTGGTGGCCCTCATCGACACCTACTTCCCGGCGGTGTTCTAGATCCGTTTTGTTGCCGATAAGTAATGTTGGGACGTACGACGACGATCTTTGTTTGTTGACTGTCTCAAGGAGCAGCTTAGCGCGTTCAAACGAATACTTATCACATATACTGTATACAATGATAAACGCATCAGCCCATGTTATTTGGCCATCCGCCGGAAGTGTAGAACAATCCTGAAAGAAAAGAAAATTAAGTTAAATGATATTTAAAATAAAGAAACTGAGATGTGCCTGGTCCGAAAGCCCGTTTGTTTACCTAATAATAGCATACATTGTAATTGCCCTTTCAAACAATGTCGAAATTGTTGTAAGTTGACGATATTTAAAGATATAATTTCTATAATGCCAAAGTGATATCCATTCTAATAAAGGCTAAAACCCCGGATATACAATATAGATAGGATAAGGACATAACGGTACTGAGATTGTTCTCCTATGACCCTTTCCCTCGTGAACAGATCATTTAGGAAAGGCCATAAAACATTAAGTACAATTATGCCATTTGAAAACTAAAACATTTAATGAATACAGATTAACAATGGATTAATTGTTTAATGAACATACATTGTTTATAAGAAATGATAGCATTATATTAGTAAAAACAGTATTCTGGATATATTAGATTTATTAACACGTTACTCGTGTTAGGTAAGAATTATGTTTTGAGCATTGCTTTTTAATTACTTGTCAGCTATCATCAAGATATTCATATATCAATGACTCTTCATTATCATCGAAATTTTGTATCGATGACAAAGGTACTGAGGTATTATTATTGTAATCAAACCTGACTACAATACAACATGTGCAGACCTAGCTAAATACAAATAACGTCCAATTACTGATTCAATACCGTCTAGGCTTTTGTGACAATGTACGCTATGATTCTACCCGACTGTTATTTGACCACACCGGCCTGGTATCGCCACTAACAGACGCTGGTCGTCTTGTCGAAACTATCGGTTAAGATCACGTACAAAAAATACATTGACTTAAGTATCAGTATCAGGTTGTGATTTTCGGCAAAAAAACATATGAAGTCGTTTTCTACATAAAGGACAAAGGCAGACGCTAGAGATCAGATGTTCCGTCTGGAGCAATCTATTTTGATTTCATTTCGTTTTGATATGTGGTTACAATTTCGAAATGAAATTAGTTTATGTATCTAAATGAAACGATGCCCTTATCTGTACATGAACATTATCAAGAAAATGTCGGGAACATTTTGTGATGGTTTAAAAGATTCTGGCCGTCTCTCATCAATAGGTTTATCAAGATTTTGTTGAGAACAAGTCAAATTTACATAGAGCCCTAATTAGAGTATTTATCTGTGTTGTCCACTGGACGTGCGTAGTACAGACGGTTTCCTGTCCGGACCGAGGACACTGACAAGGACATATGGCGACTTGACCAAGTCACTCACCTATATTTCTTTTCATTAAATATGACCTAGATTTATGTTGACGAATTGTGTTTACCTTTGTGCGTAACAATATTTGAGATTTGTCCAAACATGGCGAGCTAATTATATTCTGACACATAAACGTGTCTACAGTATGTCTATTTGCACTTTCTATCGTTTCAGGTAAACCTAGAAATATTTCAAATATATATTATGAATATGTGTCCCAAACGCCGTACTATGATATGGGAAGTCAAAATCTGTGTCACGCCCGTCTGATATCTGTGACATACATGTCTGATGTATTTATGTGACATACTTGTCTGATGTATGTGACACACCTGT
>NW_018484781.1:0-3655 GCF_002113885.1 Mizuhopecten yessoensis
GTTAGTGGTGTATCAAGTTGGTTACATGTAGTAGTGTACATGTATTAATGTTGGTTGGTGGTGTATCAGCTTTGGCTAATGGTATGTCACGTTTGGTTAGTGGTGTATCAGGTTAGGTTTGGTTAGTATTGTATCAGGTTAGATTTGGTTTGTCGTGTATCGAGTCTGTGTGGTGTGTCAAGTTTTGGAAGCAGTGTATCAAGTTTTGGTAGAAGTGTATCAAGTTTGGTTAGTGGTGTATGCTGTTTGGATAGTGATGTATCATGTTTGAATAGCGGTGTGTCATGTGGTATCGAGTTGGGTAAGTGTAAATAAAAACTTTAACTACAAAATTTGATTTAGTCGACATGTGGCACGGTTGCCAGACGTGTACACATGCACGCCTTAGAGTTTTGAGAGTTTCGGGAGTGCTATTGATTCCTTGTATATGCCCTTTATCTGCTGCAGTGCAGCTCGGGCTGACTCACGTTGTTTGCCAATAGTGTTGTTCATGGACGGATTCCGAAACGTACTGCTGCTTCATATCATAGAGTAGAGATACCAAAAATGATTGTAAATGTATCGGCTATACCTCGGTGGTTTCTGATAAGACGCGCACTGCATAAAGCGCAATCAGTGTGTATACGTCTACAATTGTGTATCGGTTACTTTGGCCGTTGATATATTGTTCCGATAACGAAGAAACTATCGTTGTCTGCTATCGGCATAGCCAAACATGTGAAACCTCATTTATTTGACTACTTCGACATAACATATGTAAGTGACCAAATGTTTGTAATAGGTTGTATCGGATTGAAGGAGCCGAAAATGTCTAACAATCGTAAATGTGTGCGTGAACAAATACTTACACTGTGAGTGATGACAGCAGAATTTTCAATATAATAAAAACGGGTTGTCAAAAAATAGGGTACACAAAAAGGGTACAGTTTTTGAGATTTAAAGTTATTATAAAGGACCTAATTGTGATCTCTTGTCAGCTAAAGTGTCATCTTGGACGCGCACTGGACGTCTCATTGCGCGTTTTCTTCGATTTGAAATTAATATCGAATGATATATATATGCACATGTATATCTATAGACAATATGTACTAGCATTGCCGCGATAATATCCTGTGGTGCATTATCGTGTATATGATGGATTTCAAAAATTATTAGTTTGCAAGATTAAGCTGACATTTTTGTATTACTTATACCACGCAAAGTGTCATGATAATGACCGCACACTGCACCTCTGACAAGCACTGTTAAATATAGTGGTTCAAATATAGTCCAAAGGGGGACGTAGTCACGTCACGGTGATTATAACTGCGAAAGAGTATTTGTTGTATCCTGGTCCAAATGAATAAGGGGAAACTTCAAACTGTTCAAGCACAGGGATGACGCCCCGGGTGGGATCGAGTCCCCCCGATCTGTACGTAATGTAGGTCTTAGCCGGGTTTGCTGTCCCCACTAACAATATAGTCCCGGATCAATTGAACTGACCATTGCCTGGCTAGGTGAAGGGAAGCTACATAGCGTCCAGGGAAGCTACACTGTGGACTGTGTGCGAATGTTATCGATGTATTGCTACTTAGTGTTAGTTAGTGTGATCACATTGTCATTTGTCACAACTCGGGTATACTAATGTGTTGTTTGGCCCGATCCAATACATTAAGGGTCTAATGTACCATGAGTTCTAATAATAACATCAAAGACAGGGACGATACAAGTTTCACAGTTTTGATCAGCAACCCAGTGTCGAGTTCTGTTACACGCAGAACAGTACAGCGTCAAGGGACACCTATCATATTATGAGAGATTCCGGGTTTCTGCTTTGGCCTCTGATAGATGTCTGGTGTCAATCTGTCAAAATGCACCAAAACTGGTGTTTTTGGTCAGAAGAGTCTGTGTTTTAGGCCAAAAGAGGCTGGAGAGAATCGCGAAAATGACCGTCATTTTGACATACTACAAATATATGTATACATAGATGTTATAGAGATGACCTTTGGCTATCGTACGCTACATGTACAGATACATCAAAACATATCTCGAGTGTGCATCATAGACTATCCTTTATCGCTCACTGACCAGTAAGTAGGACATGTGTACGTATGTCAAACTCGCGTCTCGCTTGTTATCTGTGTGTATATCTATAAATTGGTACAATCCCTTCTTACAAGCCTAGATAAAAGATAGGTACACATTTATACGACCCATTTAATTTGCATGCCCAGGAACTCACGGGAAGAGTGTAAGTGGTCAGCGAAGATGCCAGCCTTGATATGCAATAGAGTTTAGCCCCAGGAATCGGTCAACTTTATTTTCAATGTATATGTACATTCAGACATACAAGGCCTCTGAAATTTCTAAAGTTACACATAGTTACAATATTGTAGTTAGATATATAATCCATTTTCCGAAGAAGGAATAAACTCAGTCTTAACTATGTTTGTTTACCTCCTCGCCAGAGCTGTGGTCATATGGAGACGGGATATTAACGATGTTGGTGGAACAAAAACAACTGCTTTTTCAGCGGTGCAATATTTTCAAAGAGAACCCCATTTCATTCTCTAAAACGGCGAAAATCATTGCAGCTTTAGTACGTCAATATTTCATTTTATGAAACTACATGTACCGTGTTGAAAACTGAAACTTTCAGCCTAGTTGTGTGTCATTTATCTAGAAAAATCTTGGAAATTTCAGTATACCGTGGCGTCGGCCGATCTATTTATAACAATCGAAGTATGTCGTTCAAGGTTGTTGGGGAACCGAACGCAAAATTTGCAATGCGTTGATTTGTCATTATTAATAGAAATAGAAATTCATGCGTGTAATTCAGTGATAAAATCCATTAAGGAAATTTCAACAGTTTCTCTGTGTAGCCCATTTCCAAGTCCCGTAAATAATGTGAACAATATATACTGTCGATCGTTTCAGTGATAATTTATTGCTCTTGTATTTGAGAGAAATAAGGAGGCGCTCAAGTGAAATCTGACCATGTGTTTATAACACCACATACAGTAGCATATACATATATACATATACATTCGATTATTGAATTCTAAACAGAAATCGTTACTGTGAAATAGTTAAATCTATACATGGAACAGAAACAAAACTTACTAAATACAGTCTCCACCTATCCTCACAAATTCTACCTGTTATTATGTATTACGGAGATTTCCAGACAATGGTGTCTAGGTACTTAGGGAGCTTCTTCATTGACTCCCAAACTTTACCAGTACTACACACCTACAAATAACAGGGACTTGAGAACTTGTTAGTTATATTTTGATCTAAACTAAGGTGCTCAGATTATTTTTTTCACGTTTTATTGGTCCAAATATGGATTTAAGAAATCGCAGGTCCCTTTGATACAAATGTGTATATCATATACGTTGGCGATCATAAGTTATTCTGTCCATGTTTCTGGTGTAAACTGAATGACACGCTGACAAAGGGGGTCGAACTACACCCGTCTGCATATCAATTAGATATTTGCACTTGACTTCTCTGCCAATATTTCGACCATTATACCGAACATGGTTCCGCTATGTTGTTCAGGTCGGTGCATGTACAGCGAACAGCTTCTATCCGTTTTGGTCACAGCCTGCACCAATAAACTAAACACTGACATGCGATATTCTTTTCAAACTACAACATTTGTCAGGGTCAT
>NW_018484782.1:0-3655 GCF_002113885.1 Mizuhopecten yessoensis
TTAGATAAAGTAGTTCCTCATCTTTTGTCAAACCATAGTCCAAACGGCAGGCTTTAAGGTCCGAAGCAGTTTTTTGTTGTCCGACATGTAACAATCGCTATTTTGAAATATATGTAACATTCCTCTACGACAACACGACAGATGTAGAGCATCAGTTTGGAATCACGAAGATGAATAGCAGATTAAAATAATATGAGGGACTGTCAGATCCCCCCCCCCCGGGTTATCGCAATTACGTTTTGATGTTTCATATATTTTCTTAAAATCATGATATTGAAACTGATGAATCTATGTACATGTACTTAGACCACAATTCATATAGGTTTACTCTATAATTAAAATGGTACTTAACATTCCAAACTTGAACTTATAACTCTTCCTCGTAGATTTCGAGGTTAGTACTGGATTTCTTAACGAAATCCAATGTTCAACAGACAATTCCATTCCAGTCCTCCGCATATGAGCTATTGCGGTTAGCACCTGTATGCGGTCTTGTATTCAATCGCATTTCATAAAACACTTGCTATGATATATTTATACTGTACCTTTTATTAATGTATATTAAGGGCATAAAGAGATCGACATCTTGGGGACGAAGTCACCTTTACCGAAATATGCTACCGGAAACCATCTTCCGCTGACCGGTGACCTTTGATCATACATATGTCAAGCATGTGGTTTGTGGTCAATTCATATTTGACACACTCTACATTAAAATACATGCACTTTTTGAAACCCACAAGATTACCATACGTTTCAGACTACAGAGGGTATGGCGTTTTTGACCTTGAGAATATTTATTAAACAAGAATTCATAGTCAATCCTCTTTAATTCTTACTTACGTTAGTTGTTCAGCATCTTTAATATTAAAAAAAAAAATAGGCTAGTGACAAACGCTCTTAAAGGTAACCGGCCGAAAATAAATGAATATGCCGACTTTTACTAGGAGCAAGGTGAGGAAGTGCCTTGTAGGCTTGTTTGGATATCTACTATGTTTATTACTTAGTACTTACTTGCGTTTAACTAGAGGGAAGTTACTTAAAGATAGATTATTTCCACGATCTAAGGACGCGTGTACAATTAATAACATAAAATGGCGTGGTTGAACGCGGGTGACACCTTATTAAATTGCCGTCTAAACATCGAATTATGTGAAGAAATGCACCGGAAAGTAGTTTATAACGAGAATTTGCACACATATTTTCTAACATGATACGAGAGACATAGCTTTTCTATATACGTAGTATCAACGTGATCACTAAAAAGCATAATTCTACAGTGTCATATTTATTTGTCTGCTAGGTAATGCAATATAATTGTCGGTAATAATGACTACTTCAAACTGGAAGATGATATTGATTTTTTAAGTCATTAGGGGTATCGTTCTTAGGAGGCTAAAGTCACAGAGGCAATTTTCCGGTAATTGAAAACAAAATGATGTCTAGTCATCCGAGGTATTAGTTTCAGCAATAATGACCATGGCTAGTGTATTATTCCATCATAAAGACGCTGAATTTCTTTATGAGTAGACTATGAAGTTTAATTGTATCAACTATTGTGTTCGAGAGAGCTACGGATGCCGATAGGTGCCAATTCCATTACAGTATAACCCCGATACACCAACACCTTCCATTCAAGGGCATTTTGGTGGTAAAACGAGTTTGGCGGTACAATGAATTGTTCCTTTTAAATGACAGGTGATCTAGGTGTATGTGTTGTGACGCTCTTATCTACGGAAGAGCATTAGGGCCATGTAGGGAAAAAAATCGTATTTTCGTGTTAATAACTCGAAATTTCAAGATAATAACTCGAATTTTCGACTTATTAAATCGAAATTTCGAAAATTTGAGTTATTAACACGAAAATACGACTTTTTCCTTGCATGACCCAAATGCTCTTCCGTAGATAAAAGCGTCAAAACCATAAACCCAGATCACCTGTCATTTAAAAGGAACAATGCATTGTCCCGCCCAACTCGTTTTACCACCAAAATGCCCTTGAAAGGAAGGTGTTGGGGTATCGGGGTTATACTGTAATGGAATTGGAACCTATCGGCTTCCGTAGCTCTCTCGAGCACAATAGTGTATATGTACAATAAAACCTTATAGTCTACTGGTACATAAACTCAGTGTCTTTATGATGGAATAATACACTTTTGTCATTTTGTTTTCAATGATCGGAAAATTGTCTCTGTGAATTTAGTCTCCAAAGAACGATACCCCCAATGACTTAAAAAAACACCCCAATATCATCTTCCAGTTTGAAGTGGTCATTAATACCGACATTCATATTGCATTACCAAGCAGACAAATGAAATATGACACACTGTAAAACCTTGCTTTTAAACTCGTTTAAACTATATGTAGTTATTGTGTAAAATCAAGTCTTACTATTGAAAACACAGCATTTTGGTACATTTTGTAAATATAAAAAGAATGTTGGGACGTTGGTTATAAGTTTTATCACTTAAAGGAATTTTCTGGAGCTTTTATTGTAATCAAATAAATATTTTTATAGATACCAGGGGAGAATTAATTATGTCCATACATTGATTGTAAATAAACCATCAGAATTTTAATATACATTTGTTTTACTGAAACACAAAGTACACTGTGCTCTTACGTGTAAAATCAAACGGTTCGTGGGCAGACCATCTGGCATTTCCAACCATGCTGTAACCCCAATTTTAAAAATATAAACATCAATTGGTAATGAAAATAGATGTCTAAAGTTATATGCAGAATTATAACCCTCAAACTTTGTCACATCTGGAGTTACGATTCAGTGTTGTTGAAATATTATATTAAATCACACCTTAATTTACTGACTTGACTCTACAATGTAATTTGTACAAGGTACACGCAATAAATAAAACATTTCAATATAATCCCTCAGTACCGGTTACCGTATAATACAAGGGAGACAAGTCTTGCGTAATTTGTATTCTGAACTGTGTTTGCCGAGAGAGGTAAGGGAGGTAACTATTACATCTCTGTGTTAAATCGTCTCTACTGTTCACGGAGTTTCACCAGTTACACCACGTCCTTAGATAGCACTTATTTAATTCCGTGGTCACACACACATGTACTATTTACACTTGTGTTATGTCAAACAGCGCAATATTACCAAAGACCTATTTTATCCAATATGTACTGTATACGGGGTTATTGTATACATGATTATATATGCAGTGAATTTTTGGTTAATACATGATGTACATTGTACATAGTTGTATTTCAATTGTATTATGCTTAACTTACATGGTATGGTATATCACGGAATTAGATATTTAGAAGGGTTATATATAATGTACAAGACTGTGCGATTAAAAAAATATGTTTGACGTTATGCAAACGTAAAAGGAACTATGTGTCAAAAGCATATTTTATGTATATTATTGGTAATTTCCACATCTTTTTTCAGAGTTTGATATGACCAAAACAAAACTGCCAAAACGGAGGTAAATAAAAGGGAGGTAACCGTCTACAGTCACAGACAAAATGGCGGTGAACTGGTACGTTGAAGTCACGTCGTACATCAAACCAACTATATATACTACCTGCCCCATAATCGTTAGCATATTGTCAATTAGCCCATTAAGCCTATTTCATGTACACGTGAAGACGGCACAACAAGGAGCGAGGCGCCAGGCGA
>NW_018484783.1:0-3660 GCF_002113885.1 Mizuhopecten yessoensis
GTTCAGTTCAGTTCTTTATTACCTTGAACCTTACGGCTCATCAGTAACTGTAAACGTTCTACTGGTTCAAAATTATTTTTAACATAAAACTAAAATTATAACAAAGCCAGATATAGTTATGAAAGTCACGAAAGTGATTTCTGTTTGATATGCCAACTCCCTTAAATAAAGATGACTTTAAATATAAATTCAAAATTGAGTATTTGTCTTAGATTGACTTGACATAAGAAGTTTGAAAGCAACTTATTTTTAGACAATTAGCTCAAAATAAGGTTTAAAAACATAAATGGACTGGATTTATGACTTTTTGACTGTAGACTCAGACACTCATCTCTAGAATATTGAATTATTTAGAAAAAATAAACTCTTTGAATTTTGATCACTTGGATATCTGATCCTTAAATTCTAAAACTAGGGGGAGATAAACTAGTTGTGAAATGCAGGCGAGAGATTCTTCATAAAAACTTCGGGGCTGGTATCCATGCTGATTTGACTGGTATTTACCACACTTACACGTGTGTTTAATAATACCAGCACTGGCCAGAAAATCATTGACAGCCAGCCAATGTTTAGGTAAAACATATACGTGTGAAGTCACTAGGCAATATACCCTGTATACTTATCTCAATACTTTGTCCACTCAAACCTGTGACAACACTACCAGAGTGGTTTGAGGAAACTTCATAGTCTATAATAGAGGAAAAGCTTCTCCTGGTATTGATTTGTTTGATATCTCTTTCTGATTTCTATAATTTGAAATTTAAGCAGACCACAATATAATTTTTATTTGCAATTTGCAGTGAATATACACAGATCAACACTTACCAAAACCAAGTTACACTTAATATAGTAATCACAGTTCTGTATGTGTTACATTTTTTTACATATGACATGTCCCGTTTCTTTAATCTTGAAAACTTTAATGATTTTTATCAGAAACCAAAGTATATGCTTTATCAAGACCAGTGAATTCAGATGTAATCAAAGTGTTAAAACAACGAGGTTCCACAGAAGTCAAAGTTTCTTGACAAATGAGGTTCCATATTAAGGGGAGTGTCTGAACCAATGGGTTTCTATGGCAATTAAAATGTCTCGACCAGTGAGGTTTTACAGTAACCAAAACGTCCAGAAAAATAAATTCAAGTACAAATTTGCTTCATACTGATTCCTTTTTATGGTACAGTAAGGTTGGTGATATCCAAACCGATCAGTTAGAAGGTATAACACTTCATGTTGTGGTAGCCCTTTTGGATTCAATAAGATGTCTTTGTGGGACCTGGATAAAGAAATACCACGCTTTTCTCTCCTCTAACAATGAATTCCAACGATAACACTTGACGGAAATCAAATTGATATGTCGATTTGTAAGTTAGACTTGGTACCAAAAACACACAATATTTATTGATTATGGGTGCTGAGCATTCATGCTAGAAAAATGTAAGTATGAAATGGAAGTGCGAGAGATTAAAGAAAGATTACAGTAGGTTGTTGACGTGGGCTGGGACTGGCCGATTCCCATTCTTATGACTAAATACTACATTGTGTTATTTGAAACCACTGTGTAGACTCGTCACTGGAGCAAAGTTAGGGTGTCCGACTTGGTGGTGGGACACAATTCTGTCTCCAGTTACAGTGGTCTGTCAAGAGAACAAAATAAAGAATAAATACCAGAGAATTTGTACAACTTTTTACTAAAGGTGGCCTGGGTGTGTATACCAGACTGTGGTCAGAACTGTTATACCATTGTGATTCATATGTCTGAATACCCTACGCGGGACAGACGGTCAATACTAAGCAGGTTTTTATTTCATTGAAAATCTTTATATGATCGTTAAAAGTTCTTTTTGAAAAGGGATTGTGTGTTAATAAGTATGATGGTGGATAATATAAATACCAGTATTCTGATCCAGTGGTTCTTTCAGGTCGAAGTTCTCATATTTTCTAAGTGAAATTTAAGTGTGCTGTACGTGATCAAACCTTAAATTAAATTGAAGTGAACAGTTATGATGGTCAGCATTGAGTTTCTTCTTGCTGTTTTGTTTTCAAACATTTTAACAAGTGTATATGATATTGTAATCCTAGCATCAGGACTTATACATTGTATTTCCATGTTTTGACCCATTTTATGTAAAGTGGTGACAAAATTTAGTACTTATCGTATATAAACTGTTACTCTGGACTATGTTGTTTACTTTTATATAAAGTAAATATGTCTATGTTAGCATCGCGTTAATTATAAAGTACAGAACTAGATTATTTGGTTTGAGTTGAGGTCATGTTTAAATATGTAAATAATGTTAGCTTGTCTGGTCGATTCATTGGTAGAAGAGAGATGTCTGCTGTTTTGAAATTCATGATAGGAAGGTCAAACTTACAGCCTTAATACGGCATAAGACACCACCTTTGATTTCCTTTTCACCAAGGTTAAATAGTCAGAACAGAAAAGGATGCAGTTGATTTAATATGCAGCACTGTAAAGTTTCCAAAGAACAACTGAACATGTAATGTTATAAATGTGTACTTACCAACTCTTCCTATTTTCTATGAAAAGCTCATGATTACGTTTTCCACACTGTAAAAATATTAGAAAGAATGGCAAACAAAGTGTATGCACACAACTAGTTTTGTGAAGAACTCCTGTTCAATATTAATATTTTTGGCTTGAACATGATTTGAAAAAGTGCAATCTATCACAAAGGCATTGTATAACACCATTATGTTATATGTACGTGTGACATTGTAATGAGTGAACTTAATGCTGCTTTGCTTTTTTACCGGGTTCATACCTCTGTATGTATGTCATCTTTGTAAGACTGTAGTTTAGCTCCATATATAATACTAGATGTCTAAAACATATCAAATATCATATATGAATCATCTTGAGGAGAACTTGAGCAAAAGTGACCAACAGTTAATATTGTATTCTTTTGTTTTAATGAACCGTTATTTAACCTGTTATCATTTCAGCTTGATTTAAACTGGTCATATGTAATGTGTATTAGTAAAAATCTTTTAAATCCTTTTGTTTTACAGGTTGGGGTATTAGATGTGGATATCTGTGGACCATCCATTCCAAGGATCCTCGGTGTGGAGGGGGAACAGGTACGTGAATTCTTAACTACTTCTACTTCGATAATATCATACATCTGTACACAAATTCAACACTACTTTAAAGCATACCAAAATTCAACACTATAAACTCATTCAATGCTCACACAAATTCCAACACTACCCAAATTCAACACTTCTTCGTATACTCAGATTTAACACTATACATTAAACAGTACACAAAGTAGACACTATAAAAAAATAACACTTTACATGAATCCAACATTACACAAATTCAACACTACATGAATACAGCATTACACAAATTCAACACTTAACATGAATTCAACATTACACAAATTCAACACTACATGAATTCAACATTACACAATTAATTGAATTTCAACTCTACACAAATTCAACACTTGACATCAATCCAACATTACACAAATTCAACACTGCATGAATACAGTATTACACCAATTCAACATTTTACATGATTCAATATTACACAAATTCAACACTTAACATGAATTCAACATGAAAAACATGAAGTCAACTCTAGTCAATTGTATTTTTAGGTCACCTGAGCTTTAGCTCAAGTGACCTATT
>NW_018484784.1:0-3661 GCF_002113885.1 Mizuhopecten yessoensis
TTTTTTTTTTTGAAATTTTCATTTTTAGATCATTTATCCATTAAAAGATGCATGCTTATATTGAAACAGTGACACATTTGACCAGTTGTATTGCCCTGCACATACCTTTTACCATAGTGTTTATTTCTAAATTAAAATGTATCACAGGATGAAATTAATCTGCAGTATATACATGTAGGTATATGATTTAAAATGAACTGAAAACATTAGACCTACTATCCTAGTCTACTGTACATGTTTTGCAGCCTGTGTGGCCTATTTAGCAGCAGGACGACATGCAGTTAACTATGTATATGTGTCACATATATTGTACCAAGATATGTCACCTAGAGATGGCTCATAAAAATCCATACAAACTTATTCAAGAGTAATTCATATTAGCTAAGAGTCAACATTCAATTAAATTGTTATCAAACTATGGTCAATTGGATCATGATATTTAAAAAGTAAGAAAGTAACAAAACTAAAACCAAACTCTAAAACAGTAAATTGAATGAACCATTTCCAGAAGATAGCAGATACTCACAATAGGATAGTTTAGTCTCTAACGGTTCATTGGGGTCTAGAACTAACTCAAAATAATCATACATATAAATACTAGTTATTCTTAATCAGTTTCTTACTACAATTCTTCGACTTTACAAAGCAGTGGATATGTTAATTGTAGCTTAATCATTAATGTTTAATTTGAAAAGCCACGACAGGACATATAAACTGTAGACATTATTCCGTTTCCATGATCACTGTAAAGAAAAAACTCTTCTCCAGAGACAAGAGCAGATTAACAAAGGAGTCTAACGATGTCTCATCTCAAATCATTGTCGACAAAATGACAAATGATACTTCACGAAAAGAAATACACGTAAGACCATTTTTACAATGACAATCAATACGGGTGTAACAAATACACACATTTACAATTACAGGAACAATGTATTCTCCAATATTGCGTCCCAAATACAAACATGTTTGTGAAGACAGCTCAAAATTAATTTGCTATTTACACAGTTAATGTTTTTTTTTTTTTAAATTAATGTTTCATAACTTTTATAAACATTATATGTCATTTCAAAAGACATGTAAACATGGTCCTGGTCTGGGGTATCGGTAAGAGTAGCTCTCTGATCATGAGTTGTGAGAGTGACAGCAGCCATGCATCTGAGCTGTACTAGAGTACCAACAGTACTATATATATATAGTCTTTTATTTGCTAACATTATAGTTTGAAATGTTGCAACTCACTTTTTTATTTTGCAAAAGTTAAATGTTAGCACTTACATTTTTTCTGTTACAGTCAAATTAAACATTAACATTGTTTGTTTTAGTTCCAGATTGTTACATTTTAAAAGCAACAATATCATAGAAATAAGTACAATATAACTTTAAGGATACCTGTCCCACTCTGGTGTTTTTTCGTATATATACAGTAACCTCCCCTTAAGATTTTGGATATACAAGTTACTGTAGCACCACAGTTTGACATGATACGTTCGTCGACCAAGTAGCTCAGTCAGTATTAGAGCCCTAGTATAACAAACTGAAGACAAGGATTTAAATTCCCGTCTAGCCCTGCTGATTATTCTAGGCTCAGAACACTAGTACTTATAATTGTTGACTATATTTTGTTTATTTCATCTTTATCATTTTTTTCATGATTTTACATTTTAGAAATGATTTATAATCACAGCTATATAGAGTCAAGTCAGAAAAAACGTCTTCACTGCATACCTATAATGAGAGTTTTTGGCAGTGGTACAGGGATCCTTAATTATCGTTTACCTATAATGTCCAACACAAGGTTGTTGTAAATCTATTCATACTTTCTTTTTGACTTGCTGTAAACTGTTCAACCTCGCAATTGCCATCAGTACATTGACTCAAGGCAGTAGGCTAGAATAGATTTACAAGGAATTTCAAGATATATTGACAGTTTATCAAAATTTCAAAAATGATTTCATAATTGTTTCTTTTTAAACCTTCATAAATATTCAGGTCAGAGAGTTACAGATACTATTTATGATGCAGCCCACATCCATATTTGAATAATAAGAATGTTGTGAAAGCATATGTGTGCATTTGAGGATGTGCAACCAACACTGTGACAGTGATATTGACAAAGTTAAAACACCACTATTACTACCACAGCAACATGTGCCACCATTTAGGGTCAGTCAAAACAGCCGATTTCAAGCATGCAGAAATCTTCTTTTATTTTGGTACACGATAGTTGTGTTTAAAAGCAAAAAGAGGAATTAATTTTCAATGCATTTCTATATTTGTACAAAAATAAAACTTAATTGCATACTTTTTTTCTCTCCTAATAACTGTAATTAGATTTATTTTTCAAAAGAAATGAAGCCAAAAAAGTACTTATTATTGATCAGGCTCCTAAGTACCTGTACATGTACATACAGTACATAATACAATTACATGTATACATATTATTTATATGCACAATACCAAAAGGAAGAAATGCATTTTCTCTGTATAACTATACACTTAGCAGTCTGTAAATAAGTACTTCATAGATTTGTCAATGCAAAATACAAAAAAAATCCTTAATTTTTACCGAAAGAGGACTAAAGATGATGTTGAATATGACAAAGTTTGAATATAGTAGGTTCATATTTAATTTATATTTAGTAAAAAGTCTGGATTTTATAAGATTATGATTTTTTATCTGAAATTGCTTAAGAAATACCTTAATGTACATGTACAAATATTAGGAAAACTAAACAAAGCAAAAAGTGTTTTTAATTACACTGCAATATTCATTGAAGTAATTAATGTATATAGACTAAGACACACAACAATGGAAGCCACCTCAGGGTGCACATCATAAAGAAACAATTAGCTGCCAATGTGTGAGCTACATGTATAGAATGTGGCTTTTCTTGGCATGACTGATATAATACTTCAAATTCACAGAAAAGGTAAAACCAGTGCAAGATGAAATGAGAAGCTTTACGTTACCAAGGTCACTGGCTGGTCATCACATGTACAAAGCAAGAGATACACTTACAAAACATTCATAGCTCCAGATAACAATCATCATACATTGTATATACGTTATTGCAGGGGCATAGGTGGATCCCAGTGACCAAATTTGATGGAAAATTGATGTTTTCGAATTGTGTTTTGAACTTCATAAGCTGGAATAAACATTTTCATATAACACAAAGGAAATGTAATATAATTTCACATGTCTATTTTTGTTTATAATTACTCAGCCCATATCCCCCATAGGGGCTTCATCCCTGCACTATGACAAGGGGCTGCAACCCCTTTGACCTCTCCTTTGGTTACACTGTGGATCCATGCCTGTTGCACCCCAAATAAATTAAAATCCTACATCAGCACATAATATTTCCAAAATATTAGTAAAAAAAATTAAATCATCAAAATTACAAAACAAATTTGACCCGGTTTCACAAATAATAATAACAAGCGAATGAACTTCTTCTGTGAAAAGAAGTTTCAGGAACTAATGATAAATCATATCATATAATGTATAAGTTATTTTCCAAATTTGGAGTTTTGTAGTAACAAACAAATCTCTCGTCCTTATCTGGAGCTTTGTAGTAACAAACAAGTCTCTCGTCCTTATCTGGAGCTATGTAGTAACACACAAGTCACCTGTCCTTATTTGGAACTTTGTAGT
>NW_018484785.1:0-3661 GCF_002113885.1 Mizuhopecten yessoensis
TATCCCGCCATATTTCTGTTCGTTGATAGTCATCACTTTCACTTTAATTAATATTCATCAAAGTCTGTTGAATGCTCTAGAAATACGGAAAGTACGCGTTGAACCTAAAGAGTCATTTCTAATTCATATGGAGGCTTTGCTACTGTGAAATGGAGCGGCAGAGCGAAAGGGATTACATGTGCTCGTACCGGAAATATCAGACCGAGAGGCATTTTAAGCACATTTGAACTTACATGGCTTCAGGAATATCAGAAATGTATGTTACTTAAAATCAATGTCGTTAAAACGATATAGAGAGAATAACATTTATGTATATTCATGTTGGAGTGGATATGGAAGGGAGAAAGAGCGTGGAAGATAATGAACCAAAGTTTAACTTATGATCTTACGTAGAAAGGTTTTAAACAGTAGTATTTTGTTATTACTATTAATTAAAAAGAAATAAGACAATATATAAACGTGGATGGAAAATCGCGTCTTAATTACGTGTACGTTTAGTCATTTACAGGCATACCGTGTAATCTATAATAGAATGATCGATTGACCGTTTCAAAGAATCAACACAAATATTATATTTTAATTAACATAAAAGTTGACCTCACCAGAAAAAATGTCCTCAAATTTTAACAGAACTGTATCCACATTTTAAAAAAGTAACGTTCATTTACGATAATTTCAATACAGACGATTACAGAAAATTTCAAAGGTAAAATGAAACACTGGTTAACAGGATTTCAGTACTCGACCAAAACTACACGGTCTTAAGTCAATATCTATGCTGATCACAAGAAGCTAATTAATATTGAAAACCTTTCATCTTTATAAACTTAATAACCATTTATATTTCAAAGATGTCATTTGAAATAAGAAACCGAAATTCGAGAGTCGCGTTTACGTCATCAAAAAAAAGGATTGGAACTCAAGGTCATAGTTTCATGAAGACAAGTAATTTCGTTAGACACTATGCATGATTTTACATTTAAATCTTTGTTTCCGGAAATAAAAAAAAATAGATATATTCTTAGAGTGTTTCTATTTACGTTTTTGGGTAATCTGATTTCACACTGAATTGAATCATCCTGCACGTTCCAAACAGTAAAAAAGATATATGATAGTTCAAAGGAATCCTAGAATTTTGTTTGAGAAATTCGTCATAGAGTTTGTTATCTATGAGCAAACTCCTCACAAGGATCGAAAAACGCATTTCACATGATCAACTATTGTAATAATTATAATTGTATGAGGGTAGCATTCTTACACGAAATCTATGAAAATATTCAGCAACTTCTGGTAAACAAAAAAGCAAAACAACCCTTCCATTAAAAAGATCCCTAATATCCTATTTCAAAGTGTAACTGACCGTTTAACACTCGACAATGGAATTGGCCCCAATGTTTCATTTTACAAATTGCGCGTCAATATTATGACTTGACGTCCAGGGGAAATGGTTTCGGACAGTGTGTGTATGGAAACAGTTGAAGGGGCTACTGGATAGACATGATATTGGACTTTACAGACACATGATCAGTGGCGGGAGGAGCGTGTACCACATTTTCCCGCAAATTGTCACTGAGGCTCATCAAGGGGATTTGTTAACTTATACAATACAATACATTCTTTATAATATTTTTGTACTAAATAGAAAAAGTGTAATAAAGATATGTTTTGATAAACCATCACTATTTATAACGGTAAAAACCGAATCAAATCAAAAGACAAAATCATCAAAATATACATAATATGAATGTAACAGATAAATCCTTCCAGTCATTCATGGTCAATACCAGTACCATCATCCACCCTATCTACCCTTATCAGCAGTAAAACATATACATTTAAGCGCGCATTTGATTACCGCAGTGTGCCCTAGCCCACTTACGGTAGTCGTCAAATAACTCAATGTCAACACATTTGTCGTAAAACCCCTACAGATCAAATAACGACATGTAGTGAGGTCTGTATTCAAGTCCTATCTGTAGATCTGTTTTATGAGGTATTGTTGCTTTAATTCCTAATGCTATTATATTCTCCGTCTTGGACAAACACACATCATAATTGCTCTATTTGACAAGCGACTCAAAATGATACACCGGTTGTCAATAAAATAAGCCTTTCTCTTTATTTTCAATTCACAATCTGATTTTCTATCCATTTATTGCCGATAGGACGTAAATCAAACCGCATGGAGTGCTTGTCGCTTCGCCTCGTCGGCGTTTAAAACAATCTGCGTCTAATAGTTTGCCTACATAGCTTCGATACTGATCATGCAAGTCAAACATAATTGAGATCACAATAGAAGACTAATGACCGCAAGGGACCGCTCTAGACCGAACGAAACCGATATTGGTCGACAGTGCGACATTATCATAACCATATTTTATTACGCCAATCGCTTAACTGCGGATGAATACAAGAGAGCGACATGTCGATCAAGGTGATAGCGGAATTCTATTTGCATTTTTTGCAATATGAGAAATGTTTGTTGGTCTGAAAAATTCACAGAGACAATTGGTGATCATAGGAGTTATACAACAACCAAACAGAACATAATTAACATGAAGTAACCCTACTGACACATATTCTAACTAGCTGTATATAATAGTTAATCAATGATTGGAGTAGATAAGCAATTTCTATTATTCTTTGGTTATATGTGTAAGTACGCCGAAAGAGCATACAAAATCTTTCTTTTTATTCTAGCCTCCACATTTTTATACTGGTAAATAGTTATGATCATGGATATTCATATTGATGTGAAGTTTAATACACATACAAGATTATGTTTAATAGCTCTGACATTCCAAGAATCAATGTTTGAATAAAGCAATTGGAAACAAATCATACTTACTGTTTTCCTTCTAGAACATCACAACTTTTAAAATAAATCAGATACATACAGGAAATATACTAATATTTTATGTGAATTTAATGGATAAAATCATTTAATATATTCATTAAACGAATTTAATGGATAAAATCATTAAATATATCATTTAAATGGATTTAATTCTAAATAGGTTCATTTTACATCCTATATCTTAAAGAACAGATGAAAACAAACTCGAAAATGACTGATGAAACAAGAAAAAACAAAATTTATATTCAAAAATATATCTCCGTATTACATGTAACGGAAAAAGAGCAGTAGTTTGTCGAAAATTCAACATACATGAAATCAGACCAAATATACATATTTACAAATTTTTCATGACTTTGCAGTTTAGTTAGGGTACATGTCGATAATTATCCCAGGATGAAGTTCCGGCGGACGTACCGCAAGCTAAGCGACAGGGGTCGTTTCACCGCCGGCACTGTGTCTATATACAGGTGTCGATAAATCAATACGCAATTGTCGAATTACTCATTATTTACTCAGAGAAACACCGGATATTGATTCAGAATGTATTTGGTACTCTGCATGAACAGTCGGACACAAATCGACCAGTGCGTTGTCTCCGATATAGGTCAACCTGATACAAAGTACGGGGTTACAAAAATGTCGTTAAATCGGGTGATCAAACAGGTATATTTCCATCAATTTTATTCCTTACATGCAGTTTTCTGGAACATAAATGTCCTTCGTTTAATAGTTATGGAAACGGGAACAGTTGAAGACTTAATCTGTATTATCATCATCATCATCATCATCATCATCATCATC
>NW_018484786.1:0-3661 GCF_002113885.1 Mizuhopecten yessoensis
ATTGATATTTTTGTCACTGGTAGTTCAAGACCTAGTCTATGTATAATTAAAAGATGTGTGGTATACAAAAGTTATTAGATACTTCTTTTTCTAAGATGAACACATGTTTCGTCTGGAAAATATCATTGCTTGAGTTGCCTTCTGGCTGTTGATTTGTCCGTACATATATGATAACTAACCAAAGCAAGTGATTTTTATATGTATACTATAGTAAATGATCCCTAGTTTCGGTTGCATCATAAATGATCCTTCAGTGCATTGCTAGTTTGAAAATATTCGTCTTTTGGGGAAAATCTTTTTCTGAATTTCAGTTTTATGCTTCTTCGTGTTGTTGTGATAACGTTTAGGTCTACACCTCACCAAAAGGACGTTGAAATCAACCCCCCACCCCCACCCACCCACACACACACACACACACACACTCACATTTATTATCTTCGTCGCATAGCAGAAATAGATTGTATTATTCTATAGCGTCTAAACCTGCACAGTTTGTGAGAAATTCCGGTAGACTAGACACATTCAACACCCGTGGCACGTTTAACCTTGGACATTTATCCGTCTGTAGATATCAATTGAAATGCCATTTCTGTCTACACTGCTCATCCAATATAGGCAAACGTAGGGATTTGTCTCAATCAGTGACCTGTACTATTTGGCAATGACATGCTGCAGTGTTTTATTGGAATACTGTAGTTTAAAGTCGAGTGTCATTGCAATGCAAATGTTTTGCGGGGCCTCAGTGCTGTTACTGACGCAATCAATCGGGCTGTGATTATTCTTTCCTTTTATTACACTTTATCAACCTTGGTCTCCCTAGCCAGCGTTTCTGTCGTCTACTTTATCGCGTTCGGGATATATGATTCATGATTTCTCTTCTGTTTACATTTGACATTCCTTTTGTTCTACGACTGTCATCAAGAGCGAATAGCCAGTCATTTACATGAAGTTGCTTTTATCAAATATAAAGTGCAATAATAAAACTGATCAAATGTACACAATAATCATGGAATAAATTACGAAATATTTAGTATTGATAATTTCAACTAATCAAAATCTTACATTATATCGAATGTTTGAATACAGATCGACTTACATTTGATTTAGGGACATGACTGCATGTAACATCAGACTCAACCTTGACCTTACAAGAACTTTAGGAATGCACTCAGACTCAACATTGACCTTATATAGAAACTAATGGAATAAACACTGACTCAGCCTTGACCCTGTTGGAACGTCCAGATAAACACGCTTAAAATTGAACATTGAGTGGCTTTTCCTTTCAGCTATCATCCTAATCAGATTAACGTGAAGTAGCGTTTGCGATCTTCCCGAGATCCCAGCTCGTGACTTCCAAGTGTTAATAATGAGTATTGATCACCACACGTCCAGAAGCGGACACATTTGTTTCACAACGAAATGCATAGCACAGCTGGTTTTGGTTTGGGTATATTAAAAGCAATTTCTATCTTGAACAGTTTGTCATTTTGCGAAGATTATCCATAAAAAAATACACTTTAAAAAAATAATTACATTCCAATTTAAAGGTACAATGTTAAAATACATATATGCAAAACTTAAATTGAAAACGACGCATCTAAAAGAGTAGATATCTCAGAAATTGTGAATTTTGACATGACATTGAACCATTGATTGGTTATTTGAATGGACGCGATACACATATACATTCTAAGGGTTAACATTTACCGAGATAAGCAAATTAGATTATGCAGATTGTGTATTGAATACCTCATGAGATCAATGCGTCTGGAAGCTACTTTTGATCTACTGAATACGGTACCAGGTCTTGTTTTCGTCTGGTGGCATCAGTCCTTTCCAGAAGAAAGATATAGTGTCCCCTGTGATTAGTCTAAAGTACATTCACTTATCACGATAGGAGTATAATTATCTGTGTGATAATTTAGATCTGTGTGTTTATATAGAATAACACGACGTTTTCAAATTATTGTTGATGGGTCTAGCAACTTAAGCTGGAAATGATGACACAGCTCAGTTATTCTTTGTTCCTATGTGAGCTTGGAGTTATGTTTCATCCATGTGGTTATATCTAATATAATAATGTTTTTAGATTGTCGTTGATTGCTCTGGCCACTTTACCCTGCAATGATGTGACAGCTTTGTTATGCTTGGTTCTTCTATGAGATTGGAGTAATGCCTGTCTGTGTGATAATATGGATTATCATAACGTTTTAAAATTGTCGTTGATTGGTCTAGCCATTTTGCCTGGAAATGACGTCACAGCACTCTGTGATGTTTGGTTGTTCTGTCAGCTGGAAGTGATGTTTAAGCTGTGTAAATCACTAATGGGTCTGGGTTCACCATTGGAGGACACACATCCCAGTAACTGTCATGTCTACTCCGACATTTACTGTTACATTTACAATTTACATCTGTCTAGCCGTTTAAATACAGAACCAGCACAAAAGTACATTTGGGGTTAAATAGATTTAGCAATGGATAGATTACCGTATGTCCTATTCATAACCTGAAAATATGAAAAAGAATCATTTTGGAAATGTATCTGTCTTTAAAGACACCAGGTTGGTCGGTCTGCATATCCAGGCTTCAGAAGATGTCAAAGGCAAATTCAAACAATTGTATTATACTGATTCTATACGTCTGACAGCCAGTACTATCAACGAGTTATCCTGTAGGATTTGGGTAAACCACTTAATGACGCTTAGTTGATCCAAATAATTGGAGATTTGACAATCTTTATTATTAAAGTGGTACATGTATAGCAAACATAGTTTGCTGTCCGCAACATCAAACACCGAATAAAACCATGTGATGTGGCACTCGCCATGATATAAGCTGCGAAGTCGACAAAAATATTTCACAATTAACAATGTATCAATATGTATTTACATATCATTAAAACACAAGTTACATAATTAGGGTAGGTTTATATGAACGACAGACCACTTATGTTCCTAATTTGGTTAACGATGAAGTCGGTAGAGCTCTACAATCGTCCAATAAATATTTATCGAGTAAGATTTCCTAATGAAACTTGACAAAATTATTTTGAATGAAGTGAATAATACAAAAATTGATTAGGGAGTGGCAACTTTAATTGGGTTAAACTTTCAATGATCATTTATAATCAGACATAATCAAATAACATAAAACTTAAGTCATGATTTACGGTATGAAAGCTCAATGAATATCTACATATTCTAGCCAAGAATTTAACATAAAGAGTCAAGGATACTCCAACGAATTTGTTTTATATTATTACCGTTTTATTCTTTCTTGAGGGAAGCTTTCATTTTTACCTGTATATACTGAACGGCACAGACTAGACAGTCACATATGATTAAGCAAAAACCTTCTTTTCCTGTCGATGAAACAAAAAACAAGTGTATCGATGAAACAAGTGTTTTAAACATATTCTATAAAAAAAGGACACAAACAATATGCATTGTATTCTTTATTGATTTTTATAGATATTCTTCTAGAAATTGGCACAAACAGTGTAACCATAATTAAAAATAACGTATAATCTTGGTGTATAACATATTTCATGAAATAGCAATAGTTTGTACTATTTCTTTTGAAACGTTACACCATATTTCGGATGATTATTTTAGGAGCCACGGTAGTCTAGTGGTAGGACGCCGGGCTCGTGACCGAA
>NW_018484787.1:0-3664 GCF_002113885.1 Mizuhopecten yessoensis
TTTTATTATTTTAAATATTTTATTGTCGTCTGCAAAAAGGTACACATACCTCCTGGGAGGTAATTCACAAAAATTACAAACTAGCACGGAGCCTTGAGGGATTCCTGATGAAACTTTAGCCCATTCGGAATCTGCACCGTTTATAGATACTTTCTATTGTCGACCTATCAGGAATGTTGATATCCAAGAGGTTATATGATTGGAGAAGTTATGTGTAATTCATTGAGGACTCCTATTGGTTGGAACTGAATTGAAAGCTTTTTGGTAGTCCATGTAAATACAGTCTTATAACATGCCCTTTATCCGGGGCTTCTGTCCATTTATCGAAGACTTCTAATAGTTGTAAACATGTTGATCTTCCAGATATGAAACCATACTGCTTGTCCGAATGAAATATTTGTTATTTCTCATGAATTTTGTTATATGTCCCTTACTATGGACTCTATAACTTTACATACCACTGACGTTAAACTAACTGGCCTGTAGTTACCCGCTTCACTTTTATCACCTTTCTTGTCGATAGCACAAACACGTGTTATTTTCCAATCGTCTGGTAGTGGTTCCTGTTGATAGTGATTGGTTGAAGATTTTTGTTAAAAGATATGATATTGACGAAGCAGTATTTTTGAGAAACATTTAACTGTGTTGAAAATTGTTCCTGAAAGATTGAATCCTCATATACGAGGGTTTTTTTCAAGACTACATGTACACAGTGAGGTGCTCACACATTCCGTGTGGTACAACTGAACTAAATATCTGTTTGTGTTTTACGTCCTATTAGCGTTAAGTGGTAGCAGTAGTATCTGCTGTAAGTAACGATGCTATAATGACAGTATACATCTGTTGTATTGGGTTCGTATTTATTGTACTGAACTGATCATGATGAGCTTAAAGCTCAAGGTCAATACAGAATTCAATTGTGATATATAACGAATACTGACTACCAGCGTTTGGCTCGGTAATACACGTGTCAGAAGTTTTTCTCGAGTTCGGTTCCTCAACATGAAACTCAATAACATAGGGTTGACTAACAGGCGTTCTTTGGCTTGGCTTGGAGTCAAATCGTCGATGTAGGTTTCCTTATGTCTGCACTGTGTGATATAAGCGTGCATTGTATATATACACTACGGTCTACAACCCACGTTGGCCATTTTTACAAGGTGAAGGACGTCGAGATACTTGGTCCCAGTTTCATTGGCCATGAAAACTGTATTTTCCTTTACTTTGAATTATAGATATTTTCTTCCAAGAAAACCAATGCTATTGACCTTACTCAGAACACCATTTATACCGAGCTGTAATTAAGAGTATTATTTCATCGCTAGGTTCATCAATATTTGATATTTACCTACATGCATTACTGTTACATGTAGGAGGAGGACGTAAACGTGATTTTATCTATGTTAAAAAATACTTCAGGGTCAGACATTGTTAGAATATAGATAAAGATGTACTTAAGACACTACACTACACTGACTACAGCTAGGTACTCTAGACATACCAAATGGACTTAGCAAGGACATAACAAAATAACTGTCAGCAATATCCCCCAGAATGCAGTACGATCCTCTTGTTCCTGAATTGCTTACAAAGCGCACCGTTCGCCACTAACGTTTGCAAGCGCTCACGAGCAATCGCGAACACGATCAGAGGATCTTGCCAACAGATGACCAAGACGATGGGTGGCGTTTGTGGAGTGGCATTTCCCAATTTTTAAGGTATTACTTCAAGAATAACCACATATGCACGAACATAACTAAACTAGGAAAAATGAGAAGAATAAAATAAATTTCTTTCACAATGGATTTCCACTTTTTTTGTGTGTGTCCTACAAACAGGTTTAATACGCCCTCATCTTTGGAAACATTTTTGTGTTCGGTCCTCGGTCGTTTCGGTTCCCAATGCATTTCTGACGTACGCCTTCCAAAAATGTACCGCACAGTCATTCCTGTACAGTGGACTTCCTGAGAAGGCTGTGAACTAGACTACCAAGTTATATAGTGTTGGGAACCCGGAAAGATTTTATTGCAACAGCAGTACACATTCTAAAGGAAGTACTAAAAGTAGGTCATAGATAGCAACCGACCGATCTACTGATTCTATCAGACAGTGGCGCTGTTCTAACAGACCAGTGTGATCCCGGGAAATCGTGCCAGACTCTGGACCAGCTAGCTGATCAATCATTTACTGGCCGAGTTATTGAAAATACTCAAAGTTACCGTGAAAATATAGTCTTATAAGGACACGAATGCAAATTCTGAAAAATAAAATGTGTCGATACCTTAAATACACTTATAAAATGCAGAATGTTCAGAGTAAAGCATTTTATCTTAACTCATTTTATAGCCGTTATGTTGACTCTGTACGTAATTTTAAGCGTCTGACAGGTTCGGAGAAAGTATTGGTTACGTTTGTTTGGTATTTACGTCCTGTTAACAGCTATGGTAATTAAGGATGAGCCAGGTTTCCATGGTGGTCGAGGAATACCGGAGTACCAGTAGAAAACCTGTGATACCTGGAGACTTTCCCAAGTAGAACCCGCGACCAAGTGGTCATAGACGGTCGGACGCGTTAACCATACAGCCACCACAGCGAAGTGTCGGACACTAAGCTCTATCCTAGTTCAATGTTAGTGGGTACCGGATTAAATAAACAACTTGTTTCCAATTGTTTTGTGGAACTTTGTTTTTAATAAATTAATGCGGAACACAAATATGTAGCGTAAGTACAGGAATTTACCACAACGTAACGGTATTGAACTTGACAGAAATGTTGCGATTGATTTCAAATATTTTTAATTGTCTTCTTAACGATTAACTCAATTGGCGCGTGTATAAATATCTTTCTCCGCTTAGTCAAGTTAACGGAACAATTAAGCCTCGCGGTTGATAATTCAATTGAAACTATTGTACTAATCTCAAAGCATAGTCTACAACAAACACAGTAAACATTCATCAATGGTACACAATGGCTCTGAAGATCTATATGTTTGGAAATATTATTAGTAACCAATACACTTCCTGCGGCCTTCGCTATTCGGCAGACAAACCACATCAACAACCGTGCATAGCTACATTGTACACATTGACCGAGTCCTGTTTCCCTCGGCGATAGAAACATACAAACACTGGGGTTAAAGACTGCCATTTTATATGACCGATTTTTAACTTTCCTGTATAACTACGCCGTGTGGGTTTTACGTTTAGACAAAGTAAAGTTGCTACTTATGCCCTGGGAATATTTTATGATTTAAACATCAAAACCAATGTAAATATCAATGTGAAGAAAGTATAACACATTACTATTTCTGATTTCATATACCATAATTTGACGTTAAAACGCCGTTATATAACATGAAATTCAACGTTGACATAAGGCGTTTTGATGCATACATATCGCAATTATGGCGTTTACACTTCGCGATTTTGATGTTTACACATCGCGATTATGGTGTTTACACCTCGCGATTTTGATGTTTACACATCACAATTATGGTGTTTACACATCGCAATTTTGATGTTAACACATCGCAATTTTGATGTTAACACATCGCGATTTTGATGTTAACACATCGCGATTTTGATATTTACACATAGCAGCTTTCAGTTTTGATGTTAAAATCACAATTTTGATGCTTACACATTGCGATTTTGATGTTTACACA
>NW_018484788.1:0-3664 GCF_002113885.1 Mizuhopecten yessoensis
ACTGTCCCTGTGGTGTTTTATCATCCTTTAGTCGAATTACAACGAATTCTGCCATTGTTCAGGAAACCATTTGTACAATAATGTTTCTATACTTCTTCTTTTACCTCCATAATAAGATAGTTTTGTCAATATTTTAAACAAAATATTGTACGCATGATACAATTCGCAAAATCATTATGAATACTTAATAATACGTTATCTGAGTTTACCCGTTTAGAGAGTGAATCCGTTTTGTTTATAGTTAATACAATGCCCTGTAAATTGTGTAAATCCCAAAAATCCTTATTTCTGCATTTCAACTTCAAACAATTTTAATTGTGAGATTTTAATTCGCGAAACAATGTCTATATATCAACTGTTTAAATGTGTCGTAACTGTAGTCGCGAGGCACTTGAACTCCTCTAGATTGGACACGATTATAGGTATCTCACAAAATGCAAGTTGAATTTAGTATGAATCTTTGTCATGTGTTATCTCCAATAATTTGCTTCAGTATAAGAAGGTATTCAATGACCTGGCGAAGTTCTACACCGGGAAAATAACGTTGTTCAAGCGAACTTGTGACGATTGTAGACGGACCACTACTTATTGCGCCAGCTGCGCTCGAATTTGTATGTTAGTGAGTACTTAACGTCTTTTTGATATATGAAAGATTAAAATGTCATCATATAATAAAGGCAAAATAAATATACAAAAAGTAAAACACATGTAAAAAAGTCATAATTTCCGAAAGACTTGGTGAACACAGGATCATATCGACAGTATGCCTTTGGAAAGAAGTAGAATAGAAAACAGATTTTGAAGGAATGTGACACATTTGATTATGGATACGTCAACCCCTTAAAGAGACCAAGATGTCTACGGAAACCTTTTTTCCTATGAAGATTGTACTGAAATAGAAACACGTCGCATAGACATAATACTATAGCACAACAAACGCTCAGTATAATGACTATTTGAAAACCGTGTGTTTAATAAACACGAGAGCTTTCAAAAATTGATAGTTTGTCCTGGATAGTAAGTTAGAATGAATCTCAAAACAATTTAGATAATTTTGAAATATATTGACGAAATATACAGGGAAAATTCATCCAAGTTAGGATAGCATGCGTCTGTCAGAATTCAACGGTGAATGTTTTTAGCCTACCGGTAATGTGATTTTGACTTGCATTTCCTTATGTTCTTATCTCCTTCCAGAATTTAACCTGGTGTCGCTTATCAAACAAACCGAATACTCGACATCGATGCATCTTTGGTACTCCTGGGATTACGCTCACTTACTCTGGAATATATCACGACAAAATCGAAGGCTGAGTTTGTGCCACCCTGTTGATGAGACATAAAGACTAGTGTGATCCTATGATGTACATCAAAAACATCTCGAGGCCGCGAAACGGTAAATTTGACTGGCGTTGAAATCAAGTATTGCTTCTGTGTAACCTTTAAATTACAAGTATCAGCCTAGCGAATGGTCAGTATGTTTGTATCCGAGACCTACGAAATATCTAACCGGGTTCCTTCAATTTACTATGCGATATTCAAGGGGTGCAGAGCACGCAAGTGAGCGTGACGCCTAGAATATCAATGATGGCAGTTAAGTGATTTAATGCTACGGTCCTTCATCTGTGTGACATTTAATAATTCCCATACTACTGCCAGAACCTGTTACTATACATTTGAAAATCTTTTTTTCTTCGGCATGGTTATAGCTTTGATAAATCATCTCTGAAAAGACACCCATAAATCTTGCAAAATGTTTATGAAAACATAATACAGATAGAAGAATTAAAAATAATTCAACAACATGTTCTGAGTGAAAACAAATGGGTGGGAGCAGCAGGATTTGAAATCTGGACTTGTGATCATTACACAGCCGCTCAAACCAATTGAGGTTCCAGGTCAGAGGGGGTTTTGTGCCATAGTAAAATACAATATTCAGAGTAGGTTATGCTCGTGTGTTTCACTTATTACATGACAGGCATCTTTAACATGACAAAAGTTTAGCTTATTATCTGTGGTACCTGTTGATTTATATGTCAATGCATGTGATTGATCAACACAAATATACCTTGCTAGTAACATTTCTCTATTCTTTTTCTTACTTTAAGTGTGTTGAGATATTGCTCAGTGATAGAGCATTCGACTGCAGATCAAGAGGTCCTTGGTCCGAACCAACTTTAACTATATAATAATATTTTTGTTTTAATTTCAAAATCCGATAACTGTTTTGATTCTTGTATACTCTTATACAACATAGAAATGTTATGCATTATTTTGCATTTACAAATCAGATAAGTATTCTATACACCAACCATGTGGAATACATACGTGACAAAAGCATGACGGTCGGTATTTAGAGAAAATGTGTCAGCCAAATTACTTTATTCTTCGTACACCGTTAGTAACGAGAAGATCGCCAGACAGATGTTATAACAGTAAAAGATCAGTAAGGAATTTATCAATCTAGTGAGCAGTCATACAAAGGTAATAGAACTTTTCACCACTCCTCAAAGGAGATTTTATTCGTAGTCATGAACATCAACACCGCATTATGCTCAACCGAATGTAATGCTAAATTATGGAAACTTTAGAGAACCATTACGTGTTAATCATGTTCGAACTATATTTACTCGATTCTTCTTTCTGAATTACGAACATCACAAAACGATTCTACAAAAAACATTCCGTGTGACCTTCCTATTCAAAACTAGCTTGGAGTCTTCCTCAAGTTGCTTATGATGTGACACAAATTGTTTCTTAAGCCAGAACCCGCAGGTCACTTGACATTTTATTGAAGTCGAAGTAAATTTGCCATAAACGGGTAAATACCATTGAAGTCAGTAATATCCTACACCAAACGCCCGCTGAAGTTACAGATATTCTTAACCAACTGCTTCAAAGCTATTCTAATTTTAGCAAACGGAACAGCTGAGTATAGATCTTAAATATATTGCCATTGTTATGTTCTACCCCTTCATACAGCTAAGGTCCAGCACTAGTAACTTGGGATCTATATATCAACAATAACGTAAACCTGTGAGAGCTTCTTACCATGAATTGATAAGAGAATTACAAGATGAATGCGTTCTTACATTCCGTTGAAGATTACACCAAAACATGGGCAAAACTAAGCATGCTGAAATGTATACATTTTGTGTTTAATCATGTCTATCATTATCAAAAATAGCAACTTGAAACCTAAACTGAAAACCAATTATTTCTTGACCTACATGTATCTGGTAAAAGATTTTTGTGCTACAGTACAATATCATGGGAGGTTATTCGCTGGTGATTTGCCTGCAATGGCACAGGGTGTTTAACATGAGAAAACTTTAGCCTATCAAATAATGTATCCAATGAATCATGCAACAGCTTGTCAAGGAATGTAAAGGATATTTCGAATCGCCATCAGTGTATATTGCTAGGTCACTACATGAATCTTTAGATCAGCTTATCTACTCTGTTATGACTTGCATACTACATCAGTAAGCTATAATGTTATGTGTGACCAGTTGGATGATAATTGTATCTCGCTGGAATCAAATTTAGCGACAGATGTTGGGATTGACTTTCTTTTCTATTTCCTACTAGAGATTTTAAGAATCAGTAATACTAGAGTTAATATGTGGGGATATAGCTCAGTGGTAGAGCATTCGACTGCAGA
>NW_018484789.1:0-3667 GCF_002113885.1 Mizuhopecten yessoensis
TATGTAGATATGTTTCTCCTGTTTCTATCTCCGTATGAATAATGAATATTGCTGGAGATTTCACCCTGTATTGTGTCTTGCTCTAATGGAGTGAGATTATATGGATGAATCTTATCAGATCGATGCAACAAGTGTACACTCGGAAATATCACAAACGAAACACACGAGATTGCACAGATAACTGACTTGCTTTGAGTCCCGTGGTTTGGGGGCTTACTTATGACGCAGGCAGACGTATGGTCAAATGAAACCTCGCATTTCGGTCCAGAGATCAATTTCAGAGAAAAGTATCCACTTCTTTAAGCGCCCCACTGAGGTTAGTACTAAAAGAGAACACCAATACTACTGGCAATGTTGATGTTTTAATACATACCTCTCAATATCATCGGGCGTATACTGCATTCACACAGTTTCTTTCCGTACCGTCCAATGCTTTAATTAGACTTCAACAATATGACGTTATTAGACCTGCTTTTGTTACGTGCAATGACTCATTTGTGAGTTCTTAAGCTTGATAAACTCACATTAATTCTTTATCTTATATTCTCTTATCCTTTTAAGAATGTTGTGTAATAATTTATGTCTCACAGATGAGAAATCTGCTGATATTTGCTGTAATTGTTGTGGTTTTCGATACATTAATCAATCCGGAAGTGAGCGTTTGATATTACTGCAAAATCCATCTGCCTTTTAGTAGTATTGAATTTAACAATTTTAATTTGTCAAGCTGTGTGCACCGTTTTGAAGCAACACTTTTGAGATTATGTCAACAACATTTACTGTCGATTAAGCTAACATTCTTACATAAAATGATGAGATTTTTAGAATTTATTTTTCTGAAATGTTTACTTACTATGTGAACTTTCATTTTAACTTTTTATTGAGGTGGCTTTACTCTAGCGGGCTGGCTTGTCAAAACTGTTTCCTTATAGAGCAACGAAGGAGCTTCTGGAGATTTCTGATTGACAAAATGACGATCAAATATACATGCACAATGTATGATGGTGCGAGATTAAACAGTGCGTTATCAATTTATACTTGTGGTGTTTTGTTATAATTTTTGGTGATTCAATCTTGAAATTATTTCGACAAACTGTTATGGTTTTCCATTGACGACGAGGTTGGTGATATGCGCTGTTTACTCGATGCTTGTTTTTGTTAAGAACCATCAGACCCATACTCTCTTTATGTCGTCACTTCAATTGCAAGATCACAACGTCACCAGCCAAATACAGATATTTTCTCTTGAATATCATACACTTCACCATCTTTAATGACAGAATACAGAACCAGTTTTTATCTTATATAAAACAATTAAGGATTTTGTTTCGGTGAATATGTTGTAGCATGGACCTGACAAGTGATATTGTTCTCGACTTTGTCTTGCTCTAAATGTCTTTTTTCCGGTCCCTGTAACCACAAATTCAGCTTTACAAAAGTATATATATGATAAGTATATATGTATGGTGGTTTATGAAATATAATCATTCTAACCAAAATAATAGGATGACCGTCATTATAAGGTCAAAGTATGTTCTACAGCCTGGTGATTAAAAAAAGTATTATTTAAGTACATGCAACAAGAAAGAGATATATTGAACTCGTTTCTGGGATTAGTGACGTTTGTACTCTGTCAACTTTACCAGACGATTGATCAGTCAAACGGCACTATGGCTAGGTAGTGCTAGTGTATGAGGAGATGCCAAAGGCATCACTAATTGAACCACCTTGGTAACGTCGTACCTTGGTTTTACCTTGTTATATTCACCATGGACTGATCAGTCGCCTGATCAAGTTGACAGAATGTACAATGTACCTAGCGTGAGAAATACTAACGTGCGGTATAGGTACTTCAATATGATCTCTATTTTTAGTTTTGAAAACTAGCTCATCGTTTGTTGAAACGTTATTTCAATTATTATGTTTAGACGTTATTTTGATCTTGTGCATTCTAACCGAGTACATGTAATAACTCAAAGGCTTTAGCTTGGCCAGAAAAAACTATTGACCGCTTCGGACGCCTAGACCATTGTAAACGTCACGGACACGAGGGAGTCGAAAACATTAATTGCAAAGCAGTAAAACAGTCCTTTCGCAAGTACCGTCTGCACTATGATCGTTTGCAATGTATTCTTGACATAACGTTGCAAAGACAAAAGCATATTCCAGAAAGTATGTACCTGACTCTTGAAGAAACTCGAAATTTCATAATGTTCGATAATATTGACACTATAATTCCATTGACCTGCACAAGGCGTACGCTTTAGACTTTGTTACAGAGATAGATACCACATCAATTTGTACAGCTTTTTTTATGACTTTAAGAGGGGTTACCTAAATCATAAAAGCTATTTATCCAATGAATCTAAAACACTCTTTATATGTGTCATGGTTTCGAGTACATTAAATATTTATCTCATAGGTCAGATTTAACCAAATGAACATATTTTTGTAGCTGATCCGGCGTTGAGGAATTATATGATGAAAGCGTGTAAAAGAATGTTATAAAACGGGTTGATGTTCCGAAATCACTTGATGTCCAGTTGGTCATCTATATCAAAGATTAATTGATATTGCTGTACTTATTAGGAATACTTTGTCGTACAAACACACACGTGAGAATGAACAGGCCATATAGACACGCCGACCATGCAATAGGCATGGGTATAAATAGCCTGTAAATAGATTAAGCAACTATTCAACGTTATTTCTTTGACATGTACTTAACTCAAAAAAACAAAAACAAAAAAAATCAAAAAACACCTTACAAATCATAAAGCCAAATGGATTAACCAATAAGAACACTTTTAGTGTTCTTTATCCCATACCCTGGAGGTGTAATGCATGGCTGATCCTCGAGAAGGAACTTATAGGCACCAAGATATGTTATTATTTCTTTTAATAGAAGTGCGTTTCGTATAAATGTAAGTGAGCAGTACAGTGATATGTCATTTACCATAAACTGTATGTGATTACGTCTAAAACGTATACAAAATAAGAATATTACGATTAAAGTTCACAACCTGTTTAATGGTGCTCATAAGGTCGTACTCACTGAAATCCGTTTCATTCGAATTGTAATCACGCACCAGAGAGAAACAGAGCATTGCAATCCGTTTATCAACCCCTGTCTGTACTGGTAAGACGTGTCCAGTTCACTAAATCTTACTATTAAGAACAGTTACCAAAGCGGCATTTGCTTAACTGTCAATAGCGCTGATGGACGTCGATTCTGATTGAATGACAAATCTGATACATCGGCCCGTTAACGTACAGTATATTACAGAGACACACGGAGGGTTTATACAGAGTAGCAATTACGAACGTAAAAGAGAGGCACGTATGTAGCAATAGATAGTGGATTGATTGTCCACTAAGGCGAGACCATCAAGTATACATGAACAATGTTTATTAATACATTCGTAAAACACATCTTATGATTTGTCTGTGTTATGATCGGCTCTGACACAGTCACAAGGCAGGTCACGACAATCCCGTATTTAGTTAAAATGCATGATCCATGTTAATACTACTTTTTCGAAAATAGGATGTTCCTGAAAAAATCTGACTGTAATCAGATACATCTCCAAGCCGCGGTTTAATTTGGAAATATATAAATATGTATAATAAAAAAGGATTAAATGTCCATGTGAAGGAAGTAAATATA
>NW_018484790.1:0-3668 GCF_002113885.1 Mizuhopecten yessoensis
TAATCTAGATATCCTTGTGAACAGTGCAGTGTTATTTAGATATTCTTGTGCACAGTGCTGTGTAATCTGGATATCATTGTGTATTGTACATTGTTATCAGAATCCATGTATGAAATTAATTATAGTGATGGAATGATGGTTGATCAAAATTGAAATTGATAGATTTGTCCTTTCCTATACCAATTATCAATTCACAGTTTCATTGTCCATATAATTGGTTCATCATTGATATCAAAGTGTGATGTCTTGAGTGTGAAGTGTCCATTGAATGTCATATAATCTTAACATGAATTTTTACTATATGATTGACAAAACTGCATAGATATTGCTTGAAATCCATCCATTATAAAAATGAAACCTATTAATGTATAGCTATCAAGTCTGTCTATTGATGTACTAGTAGTGTTCTCACTTTTTGGGGTATGAAGTCCAATAAAATCATAAACTGATTATGCAGTTGATCATCAGTTGGTTCACTACTTCTGATTACAGACTGATCATCGATAATGATTTTAAACCGTTTGCCAATAACTTCATTATCATCTCGATGTCCAAATATGTACGGTACATTGTAATCTGAATGGCCAAATATATACACTACGTTGTAATATGAATGTTGACATACAGTGTATGGTAAACACATTGTAATCTGGGTCTCCATGTATTCATAGATAATATGAATGCCAACAGGATAAAGGTATATTTAAAGAAGCATATCAGCACTTTATGTTAAATTTACCATTGTGTAGTTGGTACTCATATTGCCTATGAATGCCAACATAAAGGAGTTCAGCACTATCATTTAAGGAATAATCTTTCGAAAGTTAAATAATTTTATCAAATTAAGCATTTATTGGATTTAGTGTATGTAATGTTTTATGCTTGTTCAACAGCCATCTGTTCAGGGAGAGTCAGTGGTATCCCACACTTCAATTAATGATGTCAGAATAATGATATCAACAATCGGGTCATGGCATTCATAGCTGGTATGAATGCCTTCTGAATGTTGTAGAGTAATATAGAGCAATTCCATATGGTGGTAAATATTTTAATTTATGTTTTCAATGTCCACATTGTAATCTGTAGTTAAAGTTGTTACCAACATGTAGCTGACGGGTAACTATGGGATAAAAGTATTACTCTGTGCAGGTGCGAATTCATCGGTTAAAAATGTCAATCATGCATTGTTAGATAATACTGTTTTATTTAAGGTTGTATCCATAATTCTTTTATTGTAAATATTGTTATTGTAAATAATTTATCTTGGACCGACTATCTAAGTACATATGTATATTTTGTAAAATAATTCTTGATACATGCAACTATAATGTCAAATGAATTTTGAAGACCTTAAATGAAATACAAGGGAACAAGTAAAGATTGTAGAGCACAATGAATTGTTATATGCCATTGAACAGTTTATCTTTGTCGTATATACATTATGTTGTTGGCAATCATCTACACATGTTTACAGTAAATAAATATCGTGTCTATGAAGAGAAACCTAGTTTTGTGTTGAGTCGATGTATTGTTTCACCATCAGGCCTGTATCAACACTTCCTTATTTTGTTATTTTTATATCTGTCTGTTCACTTCGATAACATAGACACAAGTCCATGAAAAAGCATTCCAGAAACTTTCGAATATTTTGGACAAGGGCTTGTAGTGATTGTAAAACATCTAGCTAAGACACATCATATTCTGCATGGCCTTGGAATGTATGAAACACCAATTCTATGTACTCAAGTGGAGGCTTCATAGATACCCCTGCTCCCTGCTTACAAGGGCCATTCAAAAAGTATGCCGCTACATAACACCTGTGAGAACCTGCAATGAAATAGTTGAGTGCCTTTGAAGACTGCAAAAGCAAATAAAGAATAATGCCCATGCAAAATTGCAACATCATCCAACAAAATCAGAAGCTGAGATAGGCTCTAGAAACCGCAGTCAGCGCAGAGATACACAGTTGAATCAAATACTGTGTATCCACGTACTTCGGTCGAAGCAGGATTATCAAAGTGATGTTATGGGAATGCATTTTACCTGATATTAATTCCATACAATAACTTGCCAAGTCTGAACACAAAACAAACACACCAAAGTTGTTTTCCATGTTTTTTATTGTATTTTATATCTTTTATTCTTTTTTTTTCTGTGTTTTTTTTTTTACACATGCTACATTGGCATAATGGACCGTTTCCATAAAAGGTATATATGGTTTTGTGTTATTACATTTTCTTACACCAATAAGTGTCTCTGGGACACCACACATGGCCAAACCTGTTACATGCACAGGAACAATGTATAATTAAAAGATGGGTTCATACACAACCCTAAATGTTAAAAACAAGCTCTTCACTGAGCGAGCTGAATATACACACTTCTGGTTCAATGATATTTCAAGGAAAGACATTTCCTTTAACATGCCTCGTAATTCAAATTTCCACTATCCCTAATATTAATGTGAATTGGTAATAAAACTGTTATACATCTTTAATTCTGCTCGAAATATTTCTGTCCTTAAAATGAACAATACCCACACAAAGATCGGGTTATTATTGTGTAATGGTTTTATGTATAAACACTACTTCCCTTCCTATAGAATAGTGAGAGATAAAGAGATACTTTTACGTATGTGTGAATCCTTTCACTATGTCACCAACAGGGAGCTGCGACGGCTGCTTCATGAACCTCAACAAATATTGAATCGAGATTGCACTTCTGAATATTTTCAGCAGAGGTATGAAACATCCGACATCATTGCACTACAATCTACTGTTAAGGGAACTTTATCACATTCCAACATAGAACAGTTAATGAAACAGGGTGACTAGCATTAAAGCCAGTCGACCGAGGTGAATAACACACTGAATTGATAAGCTTCCAACACTATAAATATCTATGAATTTGTCTAATAGTTTACTACTCTTGAATGTTTTTCAAGAATCATTCTGTCCAAACTATCCACATTCTGCTAAATGAATAATTTCATGCTGAAAACTTAGTAACATTTTAATACTATTGCTCCGTACAAAAATTTGTTAAGAATAAATTTGGAGCAATACACAAATTTACAGTATTTTTACAAGAACAAGTGTCATAACAGACAACGGTCTAACACTGGAGAACAAGATAATCTATGTAAATTTTGGTATTCAACCAATAGTCCAGCTATTTTCTGTTGAAAAAAACCCGATAATTGTCATGATTTATAATTAATATTCACATCTTCACTGCGAGAAGCAGTTACATTCCAAGGTATATAACGGTAAAATAAAACTAGGTTATCATTGTTTTTTTTTTTCATATCTTATGAAAACCAGTTAATAAATTCTTAGTATCACTGAAAATAGTATTAAAAATATGTAGCACTATTATACATAATTTATATGTTCTTTGCCTTTCAATTGTTTCATGCAATTTTATTTATGATTTTTACTACAAAAAGAAGTCTTTAAACTTGAACGACATGTCAACTTGTGCCTATCTTAGATCTTTTCTGTTAAAAGCTAAACTTTACCAAAATTATTCAGTAGAAAAGAGAAACTAGATGTTTCACTATGGGCAAAAGGAATGAACCCCTCTTTGATGGGAAGTTCAATTCTTCTGAATTTCAACAGAAGTACATGTATTTGTGTAAATTTTTTCAAACTCATAAATGTGTTTCC
>NW_018484791.1:0-3668 GCF_002113885.1 Mizuhopecten yessoensis
AGGTGATCCCATACCTTTTCACGTCCGATCGGGTAGTCGAACCACGGCCGCAATGGTGAAAGGCGAGCTCGTTAGCCACTGCGCCTTCCGACCACCCTATGTCAGTCCCCCAGGGTTATCTGTAACCTTGTAGCTGGAACTTATTCCTGCATGGGTTATATGTAATACTCTAAAAGTATATATTATCTAGTGCAGCCAAATGTAACTTTAAGAATGTTCCATTTTACATATTTTTTGGAGTACTTTTTACATACGTTTTTACTCTTTTCTACTTTGCACTACTGATGAGTCCTTAACGATCGACAAGGCTACATAGTGCAGTTAATATTGACTTTGTTTGGCTTTTTGCATCAATAAACCAGTTTTTTCAATAAGAACTTTGTATTTCTAGACATTTTAATAAGAAAAGGTACATGCGACTCGAAAAACAAATCCATTTTTCAGCCTACAATGTACTTGTGATGAAGGAGTGCTCTACCATTTTGTTTTCCAGCAAACGAGCCAAGCACGTTTGTTACTGTTTTTGAATTGCAGTCATGCCGACAGAAACCAATGACACAGCAAACCGAAAGGAAGGGCAACATAAATTACAAATCAAAAAAAGGAATTAAAGTCATTGTAATGTCGGACAGACGATCAGCACATAAACACGGACAAATATTTGGAAGTTAAAGCCAACAGTTTACATCTCCTCAAAACACATTGATTAGATCTATATAACGAGGAAACACCTACACGAAAAGCTAATGGGTTCGCAGAAGTGAGATTTGTAATGCATAGATTCAGCATTTCTTGGTCGATATGCTCTATAACCATTATGGAACTGCTTGTGAGTTACATTACCTTACAACCCAGACCTTATGCACGATTTAGACATTTATTGTGTAATTATTTTGCCCGCATTTAACATGTTCGGGCCATAGTTAAGTCACGTCTGTTAGCTGGCGTCGCGATAATTATTTTCGTAATGGCCGTTGTTTATGTCCATTGTCCATTGTTGTAGTTGCAATAATGTATGTTTCTTTTTGTATTTGTTTGGTATGTTTCTTGTCGTCTGTATGGCGATCAGAATGTGGAAGCCAACATATTTTTGTCTGTTAACGATTTTTTGTTTTATTAAAGCATACATTGACTAATGGACAATTCACCTTCACACTATTGTGCCATTAACGATTCTTATCGGGAGTTCAACGTCATTGCAACGGCCAGGACCAAATGAAAAGGGACTCATCAGGAGTCACCGCCGTAAAGAGACAAAGAGGGAAAATCCCAAGCGGTGTAAGTGGCAGCAGAGGACTTTGGCGCTCTCCGATTTCCTCCCAGCAGATGACACCGACGAAACCCTCCGATCATGCAGGCTGAAGCTCATCGTTTATCCAGTGTCCAATTTGATGATTTGAAACAAGGGTGCGATAAGTTTTTTTAAAAACGCGCCATCAATAAATACACTTTATGGTAATCAGTTTTCTCTCATCATCGATATAAGGATTGAACGACATTTTTTTTATGTTCATACCAGTATGAATATTGAAAAATGCCGTTCAATCCTCATATTTTAAATTTTATTGTTGTAATTGATCTTAATATAACCATTCACTTATACTTTCGATATTTAAGTGTCTGTATCGTCAGTGCATACGAAATTCCTGGAACAGTCTATCGTTTACAAAATGTTTACTTCTAACGGTCGTCTCACGTTATTCGAGACGGAAGGAGAAGCTTCAAAATGACGCTTATCCTATTGCGTTCATACCCTTATGAACGCCATTTCTTATGATAATGGTTGCAGAGGAACATGCAGTGGAAATGTTAATATATTGTTTGGTCCGTCTTTATTGTTTGGTTCAGGTTTTCCGGGGGGGCAAATTGACCGTAAAACATAGTTTATTTATTGGAAATGTTAGCAGAAGGTAAATAATGCAATCAATACCATATCTCTCCGTCTTACGTCATATATGGCACGAGTTTCCAACATTCGAAGATATATTTTTTCGCATAAAACACAATCTCGCCTCATCTGATGTCGCCAGCTTAAGCCATAAATGTGGTATTAGATATTTACCGTAGCAGACACAAATGTATTCTTCGGGTTGGAGCATCCTCATTGTATCCTAAACGTTGTCTCTAAAGTGCTCGACTCCTAACATTGCCCTCCTGCCTTACCACATGACATTATGATCTTTCAGTGAGACGGCATTTAAACGTTTGTTTGTAATTTAATTTATCACACTCTTACATAACATGTACATTTGTTACATGATTAAACACCTTTTCGACTCACAAACAAACCAATAAATCATTTGTTATTATCCTAAATAAGACACGTTTGTTAAATAAAATAAATGTTAGGTAAGATTACAACCTACAAGCCTTGTTTACAAGTGTATTTTGTCATGTAAACAGATATTGTTACAAGTATCAGAGACTCTTACATTGTATTATATAATCGTCATTAAAGTCCTCAAAATATGTAACAATTATAAAATACAGATTTATCTCCGTAAATTTAAATTTTCTTAAAAATTAGTGTAACTGCATCTGCATGCAGGTTGCTAGGTTGGTTCTATCTTATCTTTAACAAACCGTAACAGCTAATCTTGACTTATCAACATGTATGTAAGTGCACATACAGTGAAACCTCGTTATACTGCCACAATTTGTCCAAAGAAAGTATGGCGTTATAAAGGGGTTTGGCGATAAATGGAGTGAAATGTATACAGGAATTCTTAGGAAAACGACAAAAAACGGACATTGAAATATGTTGGCGGTAAACGAGGTAGCAAATGAAACGAGAGGCATTATATCGAAGTACTGTGCACATTTCTGTCTTTTTTATGGAACGTTAATTAGCCACACAAGTTTGCTCTACATCTAAACCTTGGGTGTGTCGCCCCACAAACGTATGTATCGCTCACCAACACAAATACGACTTATACACGTACCTGGTACATGTAATAGCCGCTATCTCCAGCATCACAATTTCTCGTGTGCAAACTTTTAAACTTATCAAGTCAGTATTATCATTTCAATTTAGATATGTGTAGATTCAGATATATACACTCCGATATAAAAATCTTCTTTTGAAGAGAAGAAGTCACAGAGGAAATTAAATTTCTATGAAGAAGACGTAGCTTTCTCCACACAAAGAGATTTAATGACCCCGTCAGTAGGATTTCGTTACTCTGGGTGATTTCTGCTCCTTCCTCGGCGGAGGCGAGTGAACCTGACTAGGTTGAAGGAATGTAGCCGTGTAATATAGCTCCCTTGGGAACGAATATGATCTGTAAAATACCAGTAGTGTAAAATATATGCAGTCCCAACAGAATCGTTAAAACGTGATAATTAACTGTGGTAACTATTGTACATTTTGTCTATTCCTCATATCAGATAAACAGGATTTAGATTTTTTTATACACAATCTGCTTTGCAATTAATCCTTATAATTTTATTACACGTATCTAACATGTATCATCGATTGTGACGTCATAAGGAACAGTGCAATGATTTGTTTGTTTGTTTGTTTGTTTGGGTTTTAACATCCTCGCAACAGCCATGGTGCTATGAGAACGGACGACGGGTTCGCCCGTTGTCTGTATAATGTGATCGGGTGGGATGTCCTGCCGGGTGTCTTCGGCAGTATATTTCAGTGAGGTAGCACTATAAAGTTG
>NW_018484792.1:0-3668 GCF_002113885.1 Mizuhopecten yessoensis
TTAAACGGGGTCTTCGAGTTATACGAGTTCGAGATAACGAGGTTCTACTGTAATAAGAAAGTACTTATATATAACATAAACATAACATGTATCAATCTAACGATATACAGTATTGTGTTCTTAGTGCAACAGTTCTAATATGAATGTAAGTGAAAACTGATGGCGGTGATACCCTTCCGTACTTATCGCTGTGTGAGTTTGTAACGCTTGGTTAGATAAGTATCACTGTGTTACAGAAAAAACAGACAAACATAACTTAGGAACCACCCTATCGGAATGATTTACGTCCGTTAGGTAGCAACATTTTTTATCACACGAGAATTTGAAAACGTTTTATTTAAACTTACGTTTGTGTCTAGAAATGTTACGAAGCTTTAAACGCTTATCGTGCTAACAAATCTTTAACGTTACTTAATTAAGGGGATTTTACATGATTCACTGGAAAATACTACTTCTGGTTTTTACATTTGGTAACATTTGTGGAACAATGACGGTAGCTAACGAATGAATACAGAGGGTTTACCCAGTTATTAAGGCGCTTGTTTCGTCTGTGATTCAAGTAACTCCAAGACGGGTATGCTTTTTTCTTGCGCCATGGAGGAAAGAAAAACGAATTAGTCATGTGTTATTGGGTAGGGTATATACGTTGCTTTCAAACAACGTTATGTTCTCTCGCAAAACTGATTTACATTGAGCGGATAAAATCTACAGTAGGATATGTGATACTCGTTTACTTATATCAATTACAATAGGATACAGGTGTATGTGGTACTTTAAGATATAAGACACGGTAAGACGTACAACTCATTCTAAGATATAAAAAGTACATTTTGTACTTCACTTTAAAATCAAAACTGCTGTACGGCAATGTTTTCACGTTCCGATACAAACTGGGATTGTTCTTAGTCTGTTTTTAACTAACAATGATAATTTAAATTCTATACAACTACCTTTCATGTATTTTTACTTTTATTCTTACAAAATGAACTTTAATGACTTATTATGCAGAAAAAAAAATATAAACAAAATACGTTTTATAGACAGAGCATCACGGTCCAAATTATCACAATAGTATACGGATTCGAGTTTCAAATATTATGGTGATACTATGATAGTTCTTCAACTCAAATCTATGACGACAGTCGTTATTCTGTTGTGACATTCTGCTATGGAGACGAAAGGTCAAGGTCGGACGTACTTGTAATGTGTCTGTACACACTCGTGAATGTTTGAAACTAATTGCAGGAAGCAAATACGCGCAGTAGTGCCACTAAGTAATCTGCCGGTCGAGCAGGATAATGCTTATGTCAGACGACGGTGAAAGAGGACCCGTAACTGTAAGAAGGTACAATTACGTCAGTCAGACACACTCAAGGTACAATGGTGTAAAGCTCCGACGTATTATGAGGTACATGATGCTAGGAAGACATGATATCAAATAAACGTCGAAATGGGTCATCCGACTACAGATTGTATACGTCACTTGAGCCCTGCGAGAATGTCATACTACCTGTTACTCGGTAGATAATGTCAGTGATGTAGCTATGTTATGTTTGATTAGGGTCACCACGCCTGCATGTGCATCTGATTTTATCTATTAGGTATTCGGTTGGTGCAGTGGATAGTACACTCGTCTTTTACCAACACGGCTAGGAATATTGCTTAATGACGAGTCCTAAATGAGTGAAATGGCCGTACATGTACAATGCAAATAAAAAATTGAAATATTAACATCTTTACTCCGTGACCCCTGCAGGTTCGGGAAAGAACTGACCTGCGGCATCCCACTACTTGGCTCAGAATCGGGTTTTATTCTGTGCCTTCTGCTAAGGGGAATCGAAAAAATCACATTTGTACTGCCGACCCGTTGCAACATTTGGGATCTTTGTATTTCTCTCTACTTTTTAGTACCGTTTTGTTTCCCAGTGTCCCGCTTGGCGACGCCTCAATTTTGGTTTTAATTTTGAACGTTCGCCCAGGTAAGGAAGGCAATCGGTAAGTTCAGTATTAAGGAAAATTGGTCCCTAATATAAGAACTCCCTGCTGTATGTTTGGGGACACAAAAGCAACCAAATTTAATTTGTTGCACCCATGATAGTATTTGAGTTATGATATTTTTCTCTGCTTCAAACTACGTTTTATTTATTGGTAGTTGTTATTCCCTTCTTATAGTTCGGCATTAAGGGTAATGGCAATCACCCGTTGCCAGTAAAATGCGACCGGGCGGAATACGGTGCTGTTTGCCTTCGGCATGGTATTTTAGTGAGGTTACAGTTTATAAAGTCGGCATCAGTTCCGTGCTATCGCAGGGAAACAGCTAAACCAACAAAGCCTTCTTTAGCACACACATGGAGTGACATTCTAAGCGGACCTTAGTTGTTAATAGGACGTTAAACTGTATGAATAAATTTAACCCTTTTTGCTATTTCTGTCGATTATATTGTCAAATTTCATTTCCTTGCCTTCTTCGCGCAGCTCTCGCCTTCGGTGCATTAAAGTGCCTGCTAATAATATATACTCTAGCTAAGCCCCAAAATGTTCCTTACTTATCTTAAACAACGGGATAGTTCTACAATACGCATGTTGAACGTTCCAGAAACATTCTTTACATAGTGTAGAAAACCAGATAAACTGCCTTACACAATCGTAGACATGGACCTCTATTGCTATTATTCTGTATGTAAACAACAGATTGTGATATAATTAATTACAATCAAAGGGTCTACATGGTGGTTTTGGAGTAAACCCATCATGTTGTTAACGTAATTGACGGCCTACAAACCATATAGGTCCCGTATGATGTTTTTACGAGTGTGCTTTACTGCGAAATTCATTGTTACATTTAAATCTACCCTAATTGAAGCAAGCACAATTATGCTATTAGTCCTGATGTACACCACTTTTCTGGATTATTCTTTCAGTTGATTGTGAGAATTTACTATCATTACAATTGCTAAAGGACGCAGGAAACAGAGTGTGTGGAACACTTCACCATCGATTGGTTCAACATGCTTTTATTCCGGCGTCTTTAAGCATGACCCTCAACTCAATAATCTTCCTGCTTATCAAAATGTATCTTATTCATTTGTTAATTTAATAATAAGCATACAATGGTTTAAAAGTCATACTGATACAAGTGTAAGTAGTCTGTCTGCACTGTAACCAAGGCCTTGATAATCCAATCAGGCCGGGTATCGCGAAAGTTTTTACCTCTTTCCACGTTCTAAATTCTAACAGAGTCTGGTTTTAGACGATATTTTTTATGTATTTATATGAAGAAATCACCCCTTGACCAACCAAAATATAGATATGTAACTCTCTAGAAGAATTTCTAAATCCAGACAAGCTTAGATTATTAATAAATATTCATTCATCAATTTGCAGTGACTTGCGCTACGTCGATACGATGTCTTTTATCTGCCGTGTACTTATCCCATCTTATCATACCAGGGATCATGTACAATGCTTTTTACCTTCCCTTCAATTGATAGTGAGAAATACCTATCGTTACAATTAAAGACGATGTACGAAACTTAGTCAAACACTTCACCAACTGTGTAAAAAAAATCTCATTTTTTTCAAATTAAAAAAAGGTGTCAGAAACATGTCATTCCTTTTGCTACTGTCAATGTTGTGATAACTATATCCTGTGTGTCTGTATGTCAATG
>NW_018484793.1:0-3673 GCF_002113885.1 Mizuhopecten yessoensis
TTTTATATTTAATTCCAACACAAGGACTTCTCAATGTTTTTTTTATATACATATATATATTATAAAAGTAGGAAAATGATCCTTACGAACGAAGAAATATTATAAAAAGATAAATTCTCAACGAGTCTTTGGTACTTTCATCTCTTCTAGGAGATTATTCAGACCCTATAGTATATATATTGTATTCAAAAGAATACAATATATATATACTTAATAGGGCTTCAGACTACATAATTGTGCTTGATGTTACTATAGAGTGTCCATAAACGTTAAGGCGTATGTAAAGTATGCTAATCTAGTCAAATAAAATTTTAGATAAAAAATCAAACTTGTTGATGGAAAAACTTCTTTCTTAGTTTACAGAAACTGTCTATATCAGTTTCAGCCATCAATCAAAATAATCTAGAAATGACCTCAGTCTAAATGTTAAAGAATTAATTGGAGATTCCAATGACCTCATGCACGCTCTGGCAAACTGTCTGCAGGAGGCATTAATATATATAGCGCTTTACTCCCAGTAGGCATACCCTATATTTGTCTGGTAAAACATCCTCGCCATCTACACAATCACAACCTTCATATACAACACAGTTTTTGCTCACTTCAAACTGACATTCTAGTAATTACCTTAATATCTTGATATATGTAATTTGTCTTACTGGTGCTCATCAGGTGTATAAGAATACATAGCTGAAGTAACGCCTAGTAATACAGCTAGCTGTTTACCCAGAGAGAACTGCTAAACACCCACACAATGATAAGAGCGGTACTTGTACAACTGCTGCAAAAGCTACATGTATCATGTCTTTCAAAAGGCATGTTATCTTTGCCAGTAGACATGTAAAATACCAAGCTATTTCTAAACCTATAAAACTGTCCAGATACAACAACATAGTGGTATATTTACTGCCAGATGTGTCTCAAACAAACTTATCAACGAGGACAGGGGACATGATAAAAGGTAGCCCATTAGTTTCCTCTGGCCCTGAAACCAGAATGGGACATTTCAACAGATAGATGTGCCCAAACCAGATCGACATCTGTCAAAATGTCTATAAAAAAGGCTGGCATCACAGCCAGAGGAAACCCTGGCTGGATATACGGCATCATTATATTATATGCCACTTGAGTCTGCCAAATCTAGTTTACATGTTAAAAGTTATTGCTTATGTAATCATATTTTCAATTTTTCTGAATACAAAATTTGTGATCCGCCAAAAAACTGTTTCCTTCAAAAATTCAAATTTCATCCTTGTTACTGTCAGGTTAAAATTTGGAACAGCAAAACAAGAGAACAGCTGATCAAATATTGAACATTTGCTCCTAACTACACATACTAAAATAGAAAGAAGCTTACCGTGTATGTGGTATATTACCACTAGGCCTGCTGCATCGAGGCAGTCAATGTATTGCTTATGAACAGCATTGTAAAATACATTGTCAAGCTGAGTGATCTGTATGGAGATCTACACCCTATTAGTAACCTATTTGATACAGTGTGAAATAAAAACAGGCTCTCTATCGATGAGCAAAATGTCCTTGGTCGAGTGGCATATAAAATATACATAGGTAAAGAATACAAATCGCTCACTGATCAGTCATTGCTTGACAAAGGGACCGGAGTCCATCTTGAAACGTTGCCACACGTTGAACATGCACTTTAATTTGTTGGTGTATAGAATAAAACTTAAATTGATATAACATATTTCCAAACTGATGAATCTTAATGAAAATATTGTCTAGTTTATTTTCATTTTTAAAAACCATGTCACCTAATATAATCTGATGACTTCTGAATCATCTTGCCCTAATGAATGTTGGTGAATGTGAATACCCATTAGATTTGGTTAGGTTTAATGTACTGGTTTTTGGTCTTCGTGGCGGTGATCTGTGTTCAAGCCAACGCGAGCTAGCTGGTTAAGTTTCAAAAAGTCCAAGGTCATGCCCCAAGGTCAGACTGCTCCTCAGATGCAGATAAGGTGTCACAGCGGCTGTGGTTTGCCCCGAGTTTTACTGCTTAATACAGGCAGTTTCCCCTAGTTAAAAGGTGGCTTACTTTCCCAAAATGACCCAAATCTGAGGAATATATTTCCAATTTCAATACAAATAACGCTATCTTTTCCCAGTTCATAAAGGAACAGGCAACAAAAGCACTGCCATATCTATGGATGTTCCCCGGCCCACTACAGTCCTCCTATAAGTGAATACCCCTAGACACCACTCTATACAAAGGTATTGGGGTCGAGATGGTTTTTCCTCCAATATGACAGGATAATTACTGAAGGTTTAAGCAGTGCATCGTCTCAAGTGAAAGGATGGAACTATATAATGATTAATCTACAGAAAATAGATCCTCATCGTACTGTCTATTATATATATCTGTCAACCAAAGGAAGCAATTATACTTGATGCTGTTTAAATCATCCCCGACACATTTTCAACAGACAATACTGAAGTAAGTCGATATAATGGCAACACAAGTTTTATTTATTGTGCCTTTTCATCAAGATCCATACTGACAGATGAGGTTTCAGTCAGCTATATACAGGGGTAAGCCAAGTACTGTCAGTACATGTACACCAGAATATTTTTCCCGCTATTTATCTTTCGCCTGTTTTGTCCTACGTATCGAAGGCAAATTTGATTTATCATAACCGGAAATTATAATACATATAGTAATCATGAATCATGAAATATGAAAAGCGGAATTAACACTAGGCGAATATGGACTTGATCAGCGTAAATGTGAAAGTTTAACTGGGCAAAAAGTTTTCACGTATATTTTCTAAATACCAAATACCTGGAAATTTTCAAAATTTGTATAATTAACACTTAGGGAACATGGAATTTTACTGGTAATGGGCAAATAATTAAGTGACTTGGTGAAAGCTTCCTTGTATAAAGCATTGATACTGTCAGAACCATTATAAGTCTAGCTCTTCTTGATCATGTATGGAATCAGATTGAGCTGAGGCATGTATCTGTTAAAGTGATTACAATGAACAACTTCCCAGGACATTACAGCAGTGGCACACGAACATGTCTTCACCATGGCAACCTTTATTTAATTTGAGCTATCCATATAGCTGTTACACAATGTACGTGCTTACTACAAAGGGACACATGGAGCAGCCATCTCCTGGCATTATTTACATTAACTGTGACAGTGAGGCACAACCTGTAAGGCACTCCACCCAGTTGTCTTGAAGTGATCTGACCCAAGTCAGAGAAACTCAGTTCCAGAAGATTTAGCAACTTGAGTTACAAAACATAATATTATGTCTTGTTAAATACAGTTGATCTTACAATGTCTACTAGAATTGATCGTGTTTAAGTTGTACACTACTCTGTATATGGTAACTTTACAGTCGACCTCACAATGTCTCTTGGAATTGATTATGTTTAAGTTAATATATACCACTCTGTATAGTGTACGTTTGATTTCTGTTAGAATAACCCCCTTTGAATATTTCATGACTAAACATGTACACATAGGTCTTTCAACCAATTTATAATTACCAACTAGGAAAACTGAATGACCACTGACGAAGAGAAAAAAGAAAAAGTTTTTTGGAGTGGAACATTTCAGAAAATTTATCAAAAGAAAATGCATGTTATTTCATCGTATAGTAATTAGTTGTTTCATGTGTCTTCTACAGTAATTAGTTGTTTC
>NW_018484794.1:0-3674 GCF_002113885.1 Mizuhopecten yessoensis
TATTCCCAGTAATAGAAAATGAAAACTTCTGAATAAGAATGACATAAGTTGTCTTCTCTTGTTCCTTTATTAAATATAGAGGTTGGGGATTTTATAATTTCCATAGTTTTATATTTTATGCAATCGAGTGAATTTAGAACATTTACAAATACACGTCTTGTATTTGTTATACATAATAACTGTACACACCAATTTTAAGAATCTTGCAAAAGAACCTGGACATTTTACTTATCCAGTGAATCGGCATGTATAGGTCTCACAAATACCAGTTATATATAATTGAACAATCTGATCAGATAAAAAATGTGCACCGCAAGGTTCAGCCTAATTAGCGTTGTTCCTTGCTCTCTTCCCTCGTGTGACGCAGTTGATAATACCGGTTATCAGTTATGTTTTTATCATCTGAAAATAAAAAAGGAATTGTGACAATTGTGTCCGTCAGGCAAATATATTACAAGCAAATTATTTAGTAGATAATGAATTGTTCTTTTAATTGAATTGTAATACTTGTTGTAGATACGTTTAATGTACATATTATATCTATGAAGTATAATAGTTAATGATCAAACAATAAAATCCTTTATAAAACACATACATTTGCATAAAAAAATAATAACGATAAAAAAAAAAAAAACATAATCAACAACGGTGTTCCGGATGTAAACAATCAACAAGGCTAGACCGGGAGTCGAACCCTATAGCCAACTGATCGATGAGGGGATTGTGAGTGTAAAGGTCAAATTGACCAGTGTTACACCATCTAGATATTTCACTTCCTGCAAATAGATAATATGATGTCTGGCATTTTGTTAAAATGTTAGCTTATACCGATATAAATCGTGTCAACCCTATTCTACTGTAACGCGTTTTGTAAACGTTATTGTATTTATTTTATCTGTTTACATTATAGTGCGACCTTCGTTGGTTGGTTGTGTGGATTGACCCCAAACGTCTCTAACGTACAAAAGCTCTGGTGTGAGAAGAAAAGAAAACGTAATACAATGTACCACATCTGGATTACACCAGAAATTAAATGCCCAGGATACTTCGACACACAAACCAGCTTTTTATCTATTCTGTTGTACTTTTTATTGCTTTCCTGTTTACAGACTGATCAATGACGGTATATAATTTAATGAAATCCAACTCCACTTGAAATACAGAGCATTGTTAGCTTAGCTAGTTGTCGTGACCTCAAATCGGCTATATATTGCTGTTGTTTTTTATTCATCACTTGCTTGATTTATATTATTCTCTAAAATGTTGTCATCGTATGAGCTTTGATAATGCCAATGAGTACATGTCTATTATGAGGTGTTTTTTTTAGATAAAAAATATGCAATGTTTGCATTCGCTATCAAGGATTTTGTTTACTACTCAGCTTAATCTCATTTCAATTCAAATCTTAATCTCAATTCAAATCCTTTCGTCATGTCACAGTGATATAACAAAGCTTGCTTTGTCATGTACACGAGAATCCTTGCGTTGGTTCACCTGTATTGTGACTCAATGTTTTTAAAATATCTGTTACGCAAGGGAAAACTGTTGTAAGACACACTTGATAGGTACATGCACATACAGATACATGCAACTAGTGAAAGTTTAATATAAATGTGACTATTAATAGATTTATTAATTAAAAAGAAAATCATTACAACAGCGATAGTTTATGATTAGAATAAACACAATTAATTCTGAATCTTGAACTAAATACGACATTATATTGACTAATTTATTGTTAGCGTTATTATGATAGTGTTCCTTCGTGAATTGTGAACAATGTTAATCTGCGTCACTTGTTCATACACCTGTGACCATCTGACATCATATAAGTAACAGCTATTTGTAAATACCGGGACTCATATTTAGTCTTGTTTTCAATTGTTTTCGATAAGGCCATTTAGTGTTATATCCAAGCAAAGACAGGCAGAATAATGTATGCATGCACAATAATTAATAATGTATTTCACTTAGCACTTCATCAAAGAAAGCAATGTTTTTGTCAACTTACAACAAACACGTCCAAGAAATATGAACGTGATCTCTCATTTAAGGAAATGAAAAAGCGAGATACGTTTTATCTCATTTCTCTTCAAACTATGAATGTGTAATCTTCAAAAAAAACCATGATAGCACTATAAATGTATGATCTTACATCAAATGCACAATTGCACTATGAATATATGATCTTAGATCAAAAAGATGATAACACTATGAATGTGTGAACTTACATCAAACACATGATAACACTATGAATGTATGATATTACTACAAAGACATGATAATAATATGAATGTATAATCTTACATCAAAGATATGAAAATACTATAAATATGTGAACTTACATCAAAGATATGATAGTTCTTGATCGCTGTAGCGTGTGCACCGGTTTAATTTCCAACAATGGCCACCAGAGGCGTTATAGCATGCCGCCCTGACACAATTGTCCTAAAACACGATACTCTCTGGACTGGTAGTCACTACTGCACAAGTGGAACAAATACTAGTCTTCGAACATGATACACACAGTACAAAATAGATATTATTTAGGCGTGACAAGTAAGGCACGATCTTAAAAGCTGTTAAAACTATATACAATGAAACCTTGATATAATATACATAGTCACATTTGACACCTCACTTACAGCCAACATAGTTCAAGGTCCCTTTTTTCCTCTTTTTTCTTCTTAAGAATCCTTTAAAATTATGCTTTCCTTAATTTATTGCATATCCCAATTATGATGCTAACATTTCTCCGAAAAAATGGTGGCAGTATAACTAAGTTTTACAGTATATGTATACGCCTCAGCAATGAATTATAGGGGGGATGGGATAAAATTATTTTAGGTGCGTAATGTGTAATTGACACAATCTATTAGACTATTGTTACTTAAAATATTGTCAGATAACACGTCCAGTCATTGTAAAATAAGGTAACGTCCTTTCTCCCAACAATATTATTTTAACGGTAAAAAATATATATTGGAAAACGTTTTGTGCATGCGTAATTGCTTTCAAAACCCACTGAAATCTGCCTTTTAGTCTGTGCACTGTGTCTTTTCAACTTTAAATTACAGATGCACACCTACAAATACAAATTAATAATGCTATTCCCGAATAAGGTGAGCATGGTCAATATGCCCCGGGACTACTTAACACAGGTTTAACAGCAGATAAAAACTGCAAAAACCCTAAATGTTTTCGTTTGAAAACAGTTTCAAAAACGTAGCTTTCAATTATCCCAACTCAGAACATGTAACTACAATTACGGAAACAGCCCACAATAACAACAACAAGAATAGCATGTAAGGATTTCCCTATCTCGTTAACTAATAGCCCTACCTCCATCAGCCTGTTTACTCACCTTGACGTGTCAAAATGCAATTAACGCAAGTACTTTTTTTTTACATTCAGCCTTTTTTTCTTTGAAACCAAATACAGTTAAGACGCTGGACCTATTATCAACGCGTTTCTATCGAAATGGGCTGTGTTTTGTACTTCCTGTAGTGTGTTCTCCAATGCCTTTCAGTTGACGTCCACGTTACAAACTTTTCAATATCAGTAGAACTGGTTGTTCCTCTGAATGTAATTGGAATGTTGCCGTCAGTATCAGAAACCAATTTGCACAGTATACAATTATTGACCTATTTTCAGGTGAATACGAGGATTTATTA
>NW_018484795.1:0-3674 GCF_002113885.1 Mizuhopecten yessoensis
GGGCCCCGTAGAGAAGAACAGAAATTAACCCTCCCCTTACTTCTTTCCAAAACACTGGACCCGCCCCTAACTTTAAGATACTATGCGTAAAGACAATGATCATAATTTGTTCACCTCGTATACAATGTATATCCATGAAGGGCGGAGGGGGGAGGGGCTGAGGGTGGGGGGCATGCATCACTGACCCCTTTAACTATCTCTATCCATGGACGTTCTGTAGTAACACTACACGTGTCATATCAGGATTGAATTAATATGATATTATTGATAATAATTCTGTGTTTATATTACTGCTTGTGTCATTTATCCTATTGAAAACAACTTCGTAACCAGTCTGCATAATTGCAATAACCGCTTTCCTCTGATTGACATATCTAGGTAGCTTCTGCGCATTTGACAAACTCAGTGCCAGTGGCGGTCGTATACAGAAGGTTTCCTTGTAACTATCCCTTAGTCGGTTATCTAACATTCTATCGAAGTGTCCATCGCAGAAATCGGACAATGTTTCGTCAGTGGTCAGTTTTGCCTTAAGGGATTCTTCGGTCGAGCTTGTGGGGCAAATTTCTCTGACAACAATGAGTTAATTAATAATTATGTATTAGTTTGTAATCGAGATAAAATGAAGAAACTTTTACAATATTTGAGTGGATATAATTAAAGTTTCTCCGAACGGAAAGAAAGAGGCCATACTGTAGAAATATATATATTGACATTTCTGGGCAAAAGTTTAAATGAAAATTTGACTCAAAATTCTTTTTTATATATTAAATAAAAATGCTTTGTAGAAATTCTTTAAATAAATATTTCTATCATAACTTATAATTGATTTCATTTTTTGTTTTTTATAAAATTCAGTCATCTATGATAGATAAATAAATGGAACGTTTTTTTGGGAAAATCTTGGTTAGTACATCAAATATATTAAAGGCGAGGCTTCAGCTGTCACAGCGCCACGTCATACCAATCAGATCGTCGCGCTTGCGGGTGAAGGCGGGGCTTCGATAAGAGAGTAAATTTCATTCACAAATGTTCTCACTAGCTCTGGAATGCCTCCATTTCTCATTCATAGATACGATCGCCCGGTGTCTGTGTGCAGTCATTGGTTCACGTAGTCGTTCAGTTCGGGTGGCCTACTTCACCTATAAATAGAAACGCAGGCCGGCAACGCTATTGTATTATAATGTCCACATAATTTTCAATAAATATAAACATATAATTATCATTCATATATGTGTGTATATTTCAAACAAATAAATATCTTATATTACGTAAAATATAGTTGTTAATCCTAGTGAGTCAAAGGACTAGTAACAACGTGGTCCTTTTCCTCTCCAACAGCAGGTAAACCGACAGATAACCTGGAATATTCACAAAATCAATCCTAGATTACTCAAATCTATTGATATTTCTACACACACCAAATCAACGTTAAGCTATGTCGTCTAGAATAAATTTCATCTTGAAATATATTTCTTGAAGAACAATACGTTGACAATAATCGCCGGATAGCCGCCGATAGACCCCAGTCGGCGAGTGTTAGTAGCTTTGTTTACGGGAAAAGAATTATCTCATGAATATTCATATTTTGTGTTCAGATGAAAAACGTGAAATATTGCTTTGATTTAATTCATTGAAAATGTCGATACTTCGTGAACAGTTATATATGTATTCTATAGTCATTTTGCACTGAAAACTGTACTTATACTGATAATGATTATCCGTATTTATGACAAAATCCAAATCGACCGTTAACATTCTCCCAACCTATCCTATCACGCATGCGCAATGGTTGACAAAGGGGCCCTGGTCGGTGATCGCATGTATTGCTTTACATAGAGTTAGGGTGGTATATAAAGACGGAGGCACACTGACAGATTGTTGGCCGGTGAGCTCTCATGTGGGCAACACTGCTGCGAGTATCTCACTTTTCTAAAATTTACTAACTACCATTGAATGACCGGCCAAACCAGACAATATCATTACGACTTTCTACCTCAGACAAAAGATTGCTAACCACGTTTCTACTGACAAATACACCGAGAGGGCTGGCTGTGATATAAGAATCGGAGAGCGTACCTTGTGAAACGTTACATGTGGACTGTGTCTTATTTATTCTCTACAGGAAATATCTCTGAATTAATATCGAGTTGTTTTCATCTTAATTTATAACAGTGATCATCCGATCTTTGAGGAAGATGAACATGTTGATGTGTTGTGAGACAGAACAGCTCCGGAGAGCTTACAAGGACCCTGTGCTACTGGAAGATGATCGTGTTCTCAACAACTTACTTATAACAGAAGATCGATATCAGCCTTCGCCAACTTACTTCAAATGTGTACAAACAGACATTAAACCATACATGAGGAAGATGGTCGCCGAATGGATGTTAGAGGTATTTTATACTGTATGCTTTACTTTGCCTTCCTGTAGTGTGTGGGGCCTGGCCACTCGCTGTGTATGATAGAATCGGAAGGGAAGAAAAGAAAATATTTCATTATTTTCATTGATTGATCTGGGTGACAACTGAATAATCATTAAGTTTACGATCAATTGTTGATCATGATCTAAATGTTTACTTTTTATTCGATATGGTTTATTTAATATGATTTAATGAAATCTGAGGCGTACATCCACTCACCACCTCCATACAAGATGGCGGGGCATGGAATGCATTCACACTTAACATTTAGTTAGTAATTTCAACTCGTCATAACTTTTTTATTTCTAAGTAATAAGTTAATTTTTTTCCATGGTTAGCTAGCATAAGATCTGCAGTTTTCGATGATATCATGATTGTATGTGAAATTTATCTCTAGACATTTTTTCGAATTTATATTTAGGAAGCATTTTTACGTCTAAAACACCCACGTTTTTGGCTATTTTTGCAGAGGTGGCTAAATATTAGTGGTTACTGTGGGTTTATTAAAGCTTTTACCTTAGTTATTTTTCCATGGACACCTAGAATAGGATTTATAGTTTGCATTGCATCAACAATTTTTGCAATATCTTGAAAATTGTGAATTTTATGATTTTTTTCTATGACTGCCTAACAAAGAGACTAGGACAGAATTTAGTGGGGGCCGCTAAATACATACATGCGCACTGGTTACCGGCGAGGGCATGTGCTTTGTAATAGCCAATGTGAATTTTTCTTGATTTTAGCTCGAATGTACTGACATTCCTCTCATATCCAGGCACAACCATCGCCCAAATTGACAAAGCGAACTTAGAAAATTTCGGTCGAATTTTTATATTGATTTTTAGGTCAAAAATACTTGGTTTCGTTAATGTTTTCCACGTTTCTAAAATGCAATAAAGCTGATTAAATAATATTGTGCATTATTATATCTTTTATTTTTATTTTCCTTCAGGTTTGTGAAGAACAGAAATGCGAAGAGGAAGTTTTTCCACTAGCAATGAATTATTTGGACAGATTCTTATCTGTGATGGACATTCCCAGGAATAGGCTACAACTTCTTGGATGTGTGTGCATGTTTCTGGCATCAAAATTAAAGGAAACGAATCCACTTACTGCAGAAAAACTTATTGTCTACACAGACAACTCTGTTGGAATCGAGGAATTGATGGTACATATTGCTTTGTGATTAAAATACCGGAATTACACTTGTGAATTAAATCATATTTATTACTGGACCCCTGTTTTAGATATTAA
>NW_018484796.1:0-3674 GCF_002113885.1 Mizuhopecten yessoensis
TTTTCTATATTGATTTACCACTGGTTCCAGAAATTGGGCTTGAGCACATAATCTGGGTTTGAGCATGAACTCAACAAGGTAATACCGAAGTTTAAACAAAACCGTAATTCGAACTCAAAATAAATTTTTAAAAAAGGCAAAATATGTACAAAGGAAAATGTATATCGAAACTCTCAAAAAATAACATAGTTATAAGATCAGGTGTTCTGGAAGCGTACACGTTTTTCTACTTAATCATCGACAACAGTCATGTAAATCGAGGTCAAATCCAAGTGATGTCACGTCCTCACATCGAAAAAGGAATATCAGAAAAGACGGAAATCTACAAGTTATCCTTGGTTGGGATCAATAAATGCTGTAAGGATACACCTTGTACTTATTTGTGTACTCGTAAGTATAAGAGCAAGCTGTTTGTGACCGTCGTTTGTGACCGTCATAAAAATAGTATTTAGCTGATAGCCTGCAAAATGCCTATCTGTAGTGATTTGGAGATATATATTTTTTTATTTACAACTTTTCAAGTGTCAATTGATGTTAAAAAAAGGTCGGTAACGTTTGCATTAATTAGGAGGAACTATCTCTTGCCATGTTATAATGATATTTGAGTTGTCGGTCCCTTTAAACACAGTGTGGGAATACGATACAAATTCACATAAGGTCCCGTTGATCATAGCTTAATTCATTATTAATTATCATCAATTATGTTCATGATATTGGAAACAATCTAATATAAACTAGCACTGTCATATGTAACTAAATGACATTAAACCGTGGTGACCGAAAGTTTTTGGAGGAAGTAGAAGGGACTTTTCCCCGGATTTCTTTTTTTATATATGTACTTCAGGGACTTACACGACTATCAAAGTGTTTGTCTCTAAACAAAATAATGTATGCGTGAATATAAATTTTGTAAATGGCATGCTCCATACTTCCCTATCCATCACATTTTGAGTACAATATCCAGCAACAAGAAAGAGGAAATAGGGTTAACTAGAGTTTATCTACATATGTACACACTCTGTCTTTATAAATTATTGCTGTATTTACAGCTTCTACATCAAAACTTACAAGACCACTGTCAATGGTATAGAGCAGCATAAGGCTATAGATTAAATTTATCTGTGTAAGCCTTTATCAAATATGTGTACTGTACAAATAATATTTGTTTGACCATAACGGCATGTGTTCTGGGCCCGTATTCATGAGACTGCTCTCAGGCTCAACCATGATTTCTGTGCTCAAGCCGACTTTCTTGTAGCTTGCTTAAATCATGTAACATGGTGAAAAAGTCAAGTGAAGACACTGAAAACAATGATGGGCTTAAAAGCCTTTCACATTTTCGTATTTATCAATATGATTTTGTATATTGATTTATCACTGGTACCAGAAATTGGGCTTGAGCACATAATCACGGTTTGATCATGAATACGGGCCTTGGTCTTTGAGGAAAACCCCAGAAGGTAAATACTAAAGTTTTAACAAAACCGTAATTCGAACTCAAAATCAATTTAAATAGAAAAAAAAAATATAAAGGAAATTATAAAAAAAAAAATAACATAGTTATAAGACCAGGTGTTCTGGAAGTGTAAACGTTTTTCTGCTTCATCGATGATAACAGTCTTGTAAATCTTTGTCAAATCTAAATAATGTCACGTCCTCAAAGCGAGTATCAGGGTAGTGACAACGGGACATAAACCTTTATATCAATCAAAGAAAATAATATATTTTGGAATGAGATTATAAAGGCCACCATAAAACTTGTCAATAGTCTTCATTAATCTGCATCTTTAGAAAACCTTAGTTGTAATTTTGTCTATCAGCAGTTGACATTTATTACGGAAATCCTCATTTCAGGAGCAAACTGTTGAATACAAAATTAACTGCGATACCAACTCAACTGTGACATGTTAACCCCACAGGTTGGGGAAACAGGGAGGTCACTTTCAAGAAGGGAAAAGCTCACGAAATCGTCACGTCTATCTGACAGCTTAGTAGTAAGCTACCCCTGTAGATTTTAAGTTATAATCTAGAATAGCAGCCTAAACAAAAGAGCTTGACTATCAGACATGCATACAGGGTTCTTTTGCAAACAGGGAATGCAGTGGTGTTTGCAGACAAGGATCAAGTAATGTGATGCTTTTTTTCTGCAGACACAACTACATATCTATCATGCTAATCGTGGGGTGTCGATTGGACTTATTGGTTATTATTTTAGACTTCTTGGTTTGGGTTTTTTCAATTTGAATTAAAACACTTTTTTAAGGATTGATCTGATAGATTAAACCATCCTAAACGCTGGCACCTTCACAGAACCCAACCGTATCTTATAATTCATATTCCATGTTGGAGTTTCTTAATACTGAGGACCCCTAATTATATTTTGTTGCAAAAATGTTTTCTATGCCTTTTTTGCTGTGTCCTATGGAGCATTATCTAACAAATTAATTAACCAACAAATGTTTTCATCGCATATCACTAAATCAATACCATGAGAAATATGGTTTTATGATTAAAATCAGTTTTCATATTGTCAGGCATTTCTCCATATTTCAATGCACAGTCAGAATAACTAAATATTTGATTAGAGCTCCACATATTGATATACTATAAATGCTATACCCGGAACCCTGCTCGACAGTGTATTTACATATGATATTTACATAAAGCATTGAATAGTGAGCATAATAGTCAGTGTTGTTATACAGTGCTATTCCATGGAGATCTCGGTACAGTGAAATTTGGAGTTTATCATATTCAATTATCGTTACTATAATTGACAGTTCAAACAGGGTCGGGAAACTATTGTTGGTATTGCGATCGTAACAAAAAAAACCCAGCTAAAATGCATGGAGCAAAACCTTGATTTATTTGGATTGACAATCTAAAGGGAGTCGGAGAAAAATAATGGTATTATGATCAAAACATAAAAAACGGGTCGCATTCAGGGATGTTACTATGCTTCATTTACATAATGGATTGTATTTAATAGATAGAATAGTAACACAACAGGCAAATATGGCGTAGAATATTTCGCGCTCTAGGATGACTCGTGGTCAGTACAGTATGAAAAAGGCAATCTTTAGTTGTCAATGTAGTAGTTTCTTTTCAAACAATTGTCATAGTGGTTGTTGCTTGATTTGAAAAAAAACAGTTTGTTGATTTGGAAGCAACTGCAATATCCTTTTTATCATACTAAAAGACATCGGTTTGAATGAAATATTTTTCAAACACATGTACTATTCTGATAAAAACTGATTAAGCATTGAATTGTTTACAAATCCGTCCAAAGTGAGCGTCTTTGAACGGAGTTGCAGAAAATGTTCAAAAGTTGAATATCAATACTTTTACCAAGTTCAAAACATCAAAATAATGTATTTCTTGCTTCTGGATAAAATCATTTCGTTCAGGACATATTTTCAGCATTTTCTTCCAGATGGTGCATCAATCGGAAACCATTCGATAGTTTTAGTCACCATTAACATACCGTTTTGATTTTTTTTTTATAAAACTGAACATTGTGAGATATTATTTTTCATTTAATCATATTACAAATCAAATCTCCTTGGGTGTAATTGAATAATGTTCTTCTTTCGTACTTCGTAATTAGAAAGCTACATTTATCTGGCAATCGGGGGAACAGTGTATATGTATGAATTCTAGCTTGTGTATTAGTT
>NW_018484797.1:0-3677 GCF_002113885.1 Mizuhopecten yessoensis
TGACAAGCTATCATGAACAACAACTCTAAAGTTGGAACTCCAACAGGTTTTTTTGGTCTCTTCAACAAAAATTGCTTGCAACTATAGAGTAACTTGCAGCTACTTATTCTTTCACCTAAAGTCTATGTACTTTTGTAGTGAGGTTGATGTGGAAATTTGTTACTTGTATACATTTATAATTGCTAGGTAGACAAATTGGTGTCATATATATTGTGGTACAGAATTTGTCTTACTTTAACAAACACAATGTATTGAGTTATTTTGATATGAATGTTTAAGATATGAGTTAAGTACTGTCATTGTACTGTGCTCTATAGTGTGTATATATATATAGGTATGTATGTATTGGTATTTTATCATGGACCTACAACATTTATCACAGCTGTGGCACCGGGGCAACTGCTAATTTCACACACAGCTTATAATAACATTTTGCTGTTATATCTTGACACAATTTGACAGCTTTCTGTTATGGGTTTATACTATCAACATAAAATATTTTTCTAATGGAGAATTTAAGTAAAATGCTTTTTACTTCATCAGCTAGAATTATAAATAGTGTTATTTTTCAAACATATGTTCAAGTACTTGTCTTTTGTAACACTTGAGTTGATGTTATATGAAAATCTAGAGGCCCACCGATCATACTTATCAAGAACATATGTTAGGACTACTGTGTAACGTAACGGTTATGTTGGCAACAGGTAGACTACTGGTGCATATCATTGTATCCGTTACCATATCGGGTCACACAACTTCCTGGACGAAAAAGGCTAAATGAAATCATTTATAATCCTTCATGTTTTAATCCCAAGAGATATGATGACACACAATATATTTTGATGTCCGGGATCGAAGAACAGACGCAAAATATTGACATAATGCTGACCATATTGAGCGGATATTTCTGACATTTTTGTCAATTATCTCGTCTGAATATTAAATACTGTTTCAATTGAAGTTTGTAGCCGGTCGCTCTGTATCATTAAATAACAATTTTCATTGATAAATATAGAATATAATCAAATCCTGGCCAGGAATATGATAATACCAAAAACAATTTTGTCGACTTTGCAAAATCATTCCGATATGTGCTTCTGACTTTTCACATTCATTACTCCCAAACCGGAGAAAATTCAAGAGACTTACCTTGATTTTGAGGAATTCGTCAATAGATTTTAGGGCTGAGTCTGTTAACTTAACTTGGACCACAGTTTTGTGCTCCTGAGATGAAATTGACGATGAGAGCCCATACTGACGGCCTTCTGCCAGCGCTGCCATGTTAGGTCTGATCACAGAGGGATTTTCGTCGGGGGCCGTCTCAAAATGTATAAAATTATCGACTGTCAAAAAAGTCAAAATAACATATTGTTCACCCTTTAATATAAATATTAGGACAAAAAACGATTGGATATTTCAGGGTTTATTGATATTTTTTAATAAATATACCCAAAACATATTTTTTTTGGTAAAATAAATAAATATAGAAGACTTAGCGCACCTTGAAAATAAAGGGTAGAAGAAAAGCTCTTCAAAGGGAAATAACTCTAATAGAATCTTACTTGGCCTAAGGTAGCACAACACTAATTAATTGCGTCTATAAGTAAAGTGACTCTTGTTTAATTTAAACGTATTTATTTTACCAATGTATGCTATGAAATTTCGGAATCAAGATTTTGTATTTGAGTAAAAATAACCCATTAAAGTTCGTTGTGTTTGAGTAAGAAGATAACCCATTAAAGTTCGTTGTATTTGAGTTAGAAGATAACCCATAAAGTTCGTTGTATTTGAGTAAGAAGATAACCCATAAAGCTCGTTGTATTTGAGTAAGAAGATAACCCATTAAAGTTCGTTTTGTTAACCCATTGCCTGTCTTGATACATGTTTGCATGTATGTTCACCGTGAGAACTTCCTTTACATATTTCACCCTATGCCTCTTTAAAGTTCGTGTTATTAAAAAAAATCATCGTTAAACAAAATATCTATAATAAAGGTAAGTTGAAAGACTAAAATAAGTGCAGTTTCCGGTTTTACAGCGGGGCAAATGTTGTTAACCAAATGTATCTGTCCAAGTTTAAGGATCTCTGTCATTATTATGGAGCCTGTAGTAGATAGTCTATGAAGATACACCCAAACATAACAAAGATGTGTCATATGTTTAAAAGAATTCTTGTTTATGTTTTACTGAAATTCTTTCATATCACAAAAAATGAATATAGATTTTTCCACTTTTCTATCGTTGGTTGGTTGGTTGAGGTGTTTTATGTCTACACTTCACTGACGAAGTCGGTATTCGGTCGACGTTTCTATATCGTTTTTCTATAGTTTTTCTCTCGTAATATAATTTCTTTCATTTCATCGAGAGTAGAGTGTCCATGCTTGATTATTTTTTTTGCAGAATTATTTTGATATTTTCAATTTGTTGTCAAATAGATAGTTATTCAAATATTTACCAGAAACCCGTTCCAAATATTGAGATCAATAACTAACATAATCTTGTATATCCGCATTTCATTAGAAGGTATGTCTAAAGATTGATTTTTCGCTGTTTTGGTAAGATCACAGTTTTCAAAGAAAATTTAAGGATGAAGGAGAATTGAGTTACTAAAATGTGTAGCTATAATTGTGCCTTGCACTAAACACAGCTTTAATTATTAATAATTTCAGAACAATGACCGACTTAGCTGTTATACCGAAGGTCGGTGTTTTTTCTCTGGGATGTTGCGATACGAAACCAAAGAAATACAGTAAAACTCGAAATATATAGGGGTTTTAACAGACTGTCAAAACTAACATGTATGCTTAGTGACCTTAATTGACATTTCAGTGATCTGTCATATATAGCATTCATTCTTCTTAAATGAAAAGTGTTGTAATGTTTGTAACATGTCTAGCCGTTTATAGCAACACTAACTGTTACAAAAGGTCATTTAGGGTCACTAGGCCAAAGCTATCGTAAAAGAGAAATTATTCTATATATATAAGCTTGAGAAATAAGTAATTACGTAGTATAAACAATTGGGTTTAAAAATGACATGTTATAACGTCAGAGTGAACTATTTATTTAAGATATAAACCGTAATTAATGTTCATTAGCGTAGCTATACACGTATCATTTTAAAAACATAGGTTAATGCTAAATATATCCAAATCAGGTATTCTAATTTCGATGTTTAATTGTGATAATTAAATATGACTTATCAAGGGGTTGAGGAATGATTATACCATTGTAAGGGGTTTGGTGAACCAAACACTATTCAAGGGTCTAATCATAATGTACATTTATATAACCTAAGTGGTATGAAATATAGATTGATTTTTTTACGACTATTATGAAACACATATTCCAATTTATATTAATCACTTGATTGTTGGCTCGGATAGAAGAGCAAATGGTCTTAATGTGGGAGGAAACCGGAGTACCCGGAGAAAACCCCACACATGGTCGGGCAGGTGACCATACCCTTTCACGCCCGATTGGAGAGTCGAACCTCGGCTGTCTTGTTGAATGGCAAGTGCGCTATCTGTAGCGGATCTGGACGGGATCGTTCGCCGGAATTTACCTCTCCTTACATTGGTTACATTGGTGCCACTCGACCACCCAAAATGGCAACGGCGTGTACTGTAACAAAAGAGTTAGAAAGGTAACTGTAGGGAAAACAGTGCATGGAATGTA
>NW_018484798.1:0-3678 GCF_002113885.1 Mizuhopecten yessoensis
ACCTTGTCTGCTCTTGACCACACAGTGAATGCTGAAAGCACAAAAGAAACCCCTAAAATATCCCCCTTCCCAATGATTCTGTCACTGTGGCCGTTTATCTGGGGGCAAGAGAACTTGCAGCAGCTAGCCAGCCCTCCTTGGGCAGAGGGGGACTGTGATTTGATTGATTCAGCCAACATCTGATCCCTGGACAAATTGCAACAATAATACTTCCTGTTCTTTCAGAATCTAATGCATTAAAATTCCAGACCCAGTTACGACCATTTCATCCCTGTAACACCGGGTGATGGCCAACCTTCTGCCCACTACTGCTAGTCAAACGACACAAATGATTCAATACATTTTTTGAGCGAAAAATTGAGTGGTAGAGACAAGAAGAATGAAAGACACTTGTAATCTCACTGAACAAGCACACATTCCACACCCATTGTACCAGTCAGACACAATGAACAGTATTCAATTACACAAACATAACAGTTCTAACATTAACTTTACATGCCAATATGTGATTTTGTTTATTTGTGTTAAATCTTTTAACAACTGTTCTTAAGGGCAATGCACCAAGTACTTCTGCATCACAAAGTGTAAGATAATGAGATAAGGTTGTACATTTACCTACATATTATTACCTATGTAGGGGGGTAGAAGCCCAGGGGCCGAGGAATGCGGGCCGTCATCACCAGCTCATTGTGACCGGCTCACCTTTTCCTATTGGTAACACAACCCTCTCTAATCAACTCTTTCAACATAGAACTCCCTGCCTACTCTTAGGTCTGGTATATCAACAGGATTACAGTCTTCCCAGGCTCCACACGGTGTTTACCAAAAGAAAGCCATAACTAATTCTTACTGTAAACTTATTATCAAAACAATTTATCACAATTATCCATGCAATCATCTACAACAACTAAATACAACAAACTATCACATTTATACCATACCTTAATTCATCAATTATTATTAAACCAGAAAATGTGTGTATGACCTGTGTATGCTCCAATGCTTTAGGAAATGCAGCTGAATTTAAAGCCTAACCCAAGGAGTGAAATAAATATAGGTCTCAATAACCCACATTTGGTCAATTGGTATAGTGCTTAGAACGATTCTATATATGGAGTTAGTGATTGACTGTTGAAATTCTAGTGTAAGAGAAAGTCAGTTGAAGAGAAAGTATCGAAGTTTACACTACTGGTACATGTGGTCCAACTCTCATTCTTGAAATCATCAATGTTTTCACTGAAAATTCTACATTTTTTGACCCATGATCTAAAATTGATGGTCGGTGACCTATTCACAGTGTACTGCACACTTTCAGTAGACAATACTACATGTGGTGCACATATTCTTATTTTTCAGATTCATGAAGATACACCAGACAAAATTATCCCTACTTCTCATCATATTCTATTGGAATAATCTAAATCATAGCAGGTCAATATTTCTTCTTAGTCATTCAGCAGCAACTGGCTGATTTTACAACCACTGAATAAAATCTATCACTGATGACAATATAAATAGGCCACCACACATTGGCAGTAGAGTTCATGGGAAAAGCAAAGACACCTACCATCGTTTCTCGCTAAAACTTGGAAGCTATGACAAAGGTATGTGAATATAATATACCAGACAAAAGAAGAAGTATATGATAAACAAATTCTTTCCAAGTGATCTTGTATTGCTTGGTCAGCAGTGCAAATTTCCATCTTGTGTGTTGCGCCTAACTATGTAGCGGACATAAAATGACCATCAACATTGGATTGGACATAAACCTAGTGACACAGGGAGTTTGGAATTTGTCACTTGGACAACTAATACACTAATGGAAATACATCATTCCTCCATCTCTGATGGCAACCCAGCATTCCTTCTGGATGCTTGTGGTCACCAGGAAATACCGGGAGACTTCTTCAGACCACAAATGATCCTGTTTTTCTCGGAGACACAGAAAGGTGGTGCCAGAATCGGGACACTCACCTGTAATCTAGGGATTTATGTGCAAGAAACAAGTTTTATTATTTACAAGTGGCAAAAGATTCCAACCTACATGTCGTAAACATTATAGTAAACTAGTTGATAAGTATGTAAACTCCCACTATAGCAATAAGAACATGTCCAGAACTGGCCATACACAGGGACAAATACGCTGTGAGTCAGCCCCCTCCCTCCATCCCACATCAGTAATGAAGGAAACCAGAGGAACACCCAGTTCTTAATGAAATGAAAACAGAGTGAGCTAGGGCCGGGTATCCATCCATTTACTCTCATTAATGAAAACAGAGTGAGCTAGGGCAGAGTGAGTTAGGGCAAAGGGTATCCATCCCTTCACTCTCATTTCTTTCAGAACTGCTTATCATACTGTTAGTCTACATAACACACCAAAGTGTCATGACTCTAGACCTTATGATTTCTTTGATAATGTTGTTCAAAGTTTCTTACATATTTGACCCTGTTAAACTTGAAAATAGGTCAAGTTCATTTATATATATAAACCATTGTAGCACTCCATCCCAGATAGCTACTGGCCAAATATCATAATCCTAGGTCCTCTTAGTTAACAATGCAGTTCTGTGGACGGTGTTCAAAATACAAGTGGACACGACCAAATGGTACACCATACCATAAGGACACAGAGGCATTGTGCTAAGTGAGATGATAAGGTAATGAATGCATGCTAAAGCTAAAGTGCTAAATATATGCATGAATTAATTAAAACGTCAAAAACAGTTATTCTAATTAGGACATTGACATTAGGTTAGGGTCCTGTTATGCTGTATGCAGAATACTTGTGTCATTATATTATACACACACCTACAAACAAGTGCCAACACAATATCTTGTACCACTCAAACATTACCTATCACTGTGACGAAGGACATGGTACCAGTGGCCGTCTTTGACTACTCCTCATTTTATGATAGGAACTACAGAATTATCTTTGTGAGATGAACTATCACCCTTGTCTCTATTAGTCTGATATCATCAATCGCATCATTGAATTAATAAGAACTAGAATGAGCTAGAACTATTAGCTACAGGCTTATATCCCTTCTTCTCTGTAAAATGGTTGAAAGAGAGGCAATGGCAACATACAATATTATAAAAGTCTATCAATGATGTTATAAGCATTATTTTGACAAAACGCATATGTAAATCTTAAAAAATGGTTGCATTTTCAATAAAATGATGATGCAAAAGGCTTTTAAGACATTCAATGCTTATCTTATTCATTGTATTGCATCTGGGAAATTTTATTGAATTAAAGTTGAATTATCGATTCCATTGATATAATGACAGTCCATTAGCTGAGGAGTTATCCAGACAAATCGAAAAGTGCAAGAAGGGCAACAACTCTGCTAAAACTACCTGGAAAAAGACCCTGATCACATGTACAAGGTTCCATAAAACAGATTATTTGTGAAGTGTCATGAAAAGAATTACGCGTAATTATATGTGTCGTCTGTCCCGCTTTGTCAATATAATAAGCATTTGACATAATACATAAGGAAACAAACCTAAACGCAAAATCATAACATTGATTTTTTTTAAGTCCAGAAATTTAAGTTTTTTACCAAAATAATGCAGAAATCAATGAAATGGTTTTAGTACAGTAGGCTCCACTACCCGAGCTACATTTATGATCGAGGTTTTGTTGGTGTAGCTTTGTCAGAAACAGAGCTA
>NW_018484799.1:0-3679 GCF_002113885.1 Mizuhopecten yessoensis
GTATTTCAATAATTAAATGGTCTATGTTAGTTCTTACACTCGTGTTAAAGTAAACAAGACACATGTTATTCAAAAATGATAGTGTATAAATGAACGCCACGTACGTGTCACGTAAACATGTTATCAAAATGCAATTACCGTGCGAGTTCATTGACATACTCAACGATGTTAAACAAGCCGTAAAGTAGTTAGTTCAGTTTCAGCACGGAACTAAGGAAGCATGCTAGTGCCTACTGAACTTCTTTGACATACTCAGTTGTTATTACAATAAAAAATTACACTTCACGTGGCACCCCGCAGCTTTCATAAGAAACAAGCACAAGAAATGTATTTTATTAATTGTCATGTTTTCTTATAGATAGGTTTCGCCTTAAAGATTTATTCATAGTCGACTACATTTTTTCTTAAGTTGCATGGGTGTTGCAGCATAATGATAACAGGTACATTGTATTATTTTCCAAAAACTCTTTACGTACTGTTAATTAAGCAAGTAACAACATACTATTTTAAAACAATATCTCAAGTTTAATATGTAACTATTTTAATGACTTCATCCTGTAGTAGATATTCCATATAAGTTTTGTATATTAATGTACTCTACGCAAGTCATTTTAATACACTACGCAATGTTTGTATATAATCCATATTTAATGACTTGCAAATTGCTGACTGCATAATGACGTTATCGATAGCCTTATCTGACCTGTTTGTACACAGCGATGTATCAAAGGTTCTCACTTTACACCCTTTTGTCAAAGTTCCTGTCATTATGGCGTCATTCATAGATCATGTGTTTCCTCCATATCAATTTCCATTGTAGGTATGACATCATTAAGTAGATTTCTAAAAGAAACTTCCCTATGCTTGATTGATAAAGGGAACCTTGCTATTTGGTTGATAATTTAGAAGTTAATTTAATGTATAACTGACATTTGAAGTGTAGTATTTATTTCAATCTTGCTAAATTGATAGATTGCACCAATCAAACCTTAGTTTAGTGGCATGATCCATAAAACATTTCGTCTGACTGTTCAGTTGTATGTTTTTTTCATAATTTGATTGGTATATTAATGAGTTTGTATATTATTAAAATTGTATAATAATGGTTTGTCCCGAATTAAGTTATATCCTTACACAACTCAGTGTTACTCTTTCTGAAATCACTATAACATTATGATAACCAGTTATGAATTGACATTTTTATACATTTTTTATCGGATATTATAACATAATTCATGAAACAGCTGAAACAAAATAATAATAATTTTAACAGTTTTGTTTCAATTTCTTCTGAAGAAGTGTCAACATATTGGTTTCCGTGTCTCCTTGCACACCTCTGATTTAATAACCCGTTGCAAAAATAGTGTGACTGGATGATGTATGGCATACTTAAAGTATCACTGTCCCATCGAAGGCAAACGTACATAGATAATTCAGAAATGTTATATGCAAGCTATATTATAGTCATGCTGGATAATAATCCGATTTATAATTGCATTTTTTGACAATGGAACGGGGATTCTTAAAGTGACCCACTAGTGGTTTCATCTTCTGTAACAACCGTCTTTATCTGGCCCCAGAACTGTTGCAAGCCTTACAAACAAATATACAGTACCGTACTCCGTAACCTGTCTTTCTATGAAAGCTAGGTTGTTTGTATCTTATGTAAAGATTTTAAATATTGACCTGGTTGTGGCTGCGGTATCTTGCTGAGTCACCGTGTGTTATGCTGTTGATGCAAGCCTTGCGTGTAGCAATGCATTTACGCATGAATGAATTTGACTTAAGTGCAGAAGAGATAAAGGACTATGCATTTTCTGCACTGCTTCATTTTTCTAAGGAATGTCCTAGACGTGGACGATCTATAATAAGAGGTTCTTTGTTCTGTTGTATTCTTAATCTGATTAATGCGTTCCGAAATGTAAATTGCATCGCGTCATCACAGTGGTCACACGTTTTTAGGTGTCGTTTATACTGCGTAACGTGTATGTTATGCAACCAAAACGTTTCTCATAAAATCTTTTTAGAAATATTATGGAATTTCATGATTCATCCTTTCATATGTAAATAAGCTTCATATACAAATAGATGAAATATATTAAAACGTTTAAAAAATATAACTTATAAAACGTATTGAAATATAGAATGTGTTTTTCATACAATTTCAAAGTCTTATTAAATATACAAATGTAAGAAATTAACCGAGAAAAGCATTAATTCAACATTTCCACTACGGGGAAACATTCTTCGGACCTCTTGATAATATTTTATTTGCAACATTACTTGTAACAAATTCAAAAGGATAATTAATAGACTCTCTACCTAAAATAGTATTTGTACGAATATTGAGGTAATCATGAAAGTGAAACAGTGATGAAGCTCTTTACCATAAGTGAAAAGATAACGGAAGTTTGAAATTTAAACAATAGTGTTCATATGTTGGCACCAGCTAACACGTACGCAAGGATATATTCTTATACAATTAGGCATGCCGTTATAATATACAACAACAATATACGTTAACTATAAAGAAACAACCGTCATTCGAAATCAAAATCAATAACAACACGGCAAAATGTGAACAAAAGAAAGAGTGACAACCGCCATGTCAATCATTGTCAATTTCAAAATAATAAACGTCGACCTCTATACCACACAACGAAATAGTATCTTCCCCAACAATATCATGAATGCGAGTATAACACATGGCCATATTCTTCATCGATCCGCACCTCTGTGCACTGTGTTATAAGTTTTTCTGTCAGGAGTCGGCATCTTTCACGGAAATTATGATAATAGATGCAAACTTGTCAATATTTTGAATAGGTGACATTGATAGGGAATTATGTAAACTTTTATTCATTTTTAAGCTATTTGTTGCTATTTAAATGCATAAATCATTGTAACAGTAAAAACTAATGCCTATTCCTCATTAAGAATAGATTGATTTTACATACTTATTAATTTTTGAATATTCATATCAAAAAAATTAAGGACTTTTTCAAAAATACTTCTAATTACTCAAAAAGTGTCGGGAAACTATATATAAATCAGCATATCAATGATGATTGAACTATCATAAACTCAATGTATTATCTAACATCTATCTAATGTTACAAAAGCAACTGCATGTCATTGATGGTTAAAACACTTCCAGTGCATTATTGCTAACGATGTGCATTGTATGATAAATTGACCGTTGGTAGAAAATGAAAACGGCCTCTTCGCGCGGTTGTGTTGGCATATGACAAATACTCGAAAGAAAATGCTTCGTCTTACCGTACAAAGCTCACCTGTGCCAAAGGAATTAATTTAAAGCGACATTCGTGATCTCATTGCACTCACGTGTCTTCGATACGTAAAAAGGGTAATTCATCTTCTTTTGTTAGGTACCAAACATAGTTCATGAATTTAGAGTAATTATTTATTTGATAACTACCACTACTTAATAGAAAAGAACTTCTTTTTCCCCGGTTGAAGTAGACACTTACTATTTAGTTGTCAGAAGATACACATACTATTTAGTTGTCGGAAGATACACATACTATTTAGTTGTCAGAAGATACACATACTTTTTAGTTGTCAGAAGATACACATACTACCTAACTGACGGTTAACATGCATGATATGTCGCGGTTAGAAATGGCAAGTAAATGTATTGATCCATTTAGCAGCAGAC
>NW_018484800.1:0-3680 GCF_002113885.1 Mizuhopecten yessoensis
ACGTAACAATCAATACCTGCTCACAAGAGAAGATAACTCTGCATGACGCAAAGACGGAATAACAACATCTGTGAATGTGGAACTATATCAACACCGATGCTATAAACCAAATATATTCAAATACAGAACATATTTTAATTATATTCCTGGCAGAAAACACACAATTAAAAAGGGCTGCCATGTATGGCTAGCCATGGATCTGTTTCAATCACTCAAAATGGAAAGACTATCCTTTTAAAGAAGAAAAAATATAACAAAATATTGAAGGCTACCTACAGAGAAAGGGAAGATGAGCTAAAAATTTCAGAAATACTTCAAAATAAATCGTGACACCAATAGCACAGTTTGTCCACAGAAATCTTTTAGCAACTAAATACAATAATGATTGTGTACGAGTGACGTCAAAATACAATGTATAGTCTTTTGAATTTAATGATACCCATACAGCTTAGTTTTAATAACTAAAGCATGCAAAAACTTAATAACAAAACTTCTTCTCTGAACTGGTGAATGCAAATTAACATTACAGGGGTGTAAAAATCAACTCTCAAGTACTGGCTCAATGTAATAAGCTAAATGTATACATCAGTGGGCTAGTACTTGTATAAATTGTACCAGTTCGATACTACAATATTGGTGAAGTGTAGTTTTATTCGGCTGGTGGATTTTTACACCCCTGAACGAACCAACGATAAACTAGTCTACTTGAACACATTCCGTGACTACTAGAACCGGGTTCATAAACGACACACTCCAGAACTCCAACAACACTTTTCTGAACTACTTGTGTTTCATCAACAACACATTCTCGAACTTCAACACATTGTGAAACTATTGTAGTTTACAAGCGATATACTTCTGAAATTATTACAAGTCAACAACTCCATGTAACGTTTAAGCCCACATGCTTTACAATCAATGTAAAATATACACATGTATTCTGGTATAAGTTGCATAGGTGAAATAAAATCATACACCCTCCTCCCCCTGTCCCCAAGATGACATTTTACTATCTGTCACAATGCTTTCGCAAATCAGCTTTTAGAAATTAAAAAATAAATAAACATCAAATTTTATATCTAGAAATCAGAAACTGATGTCATCAGCTCATCAAGTTGAAGGGGTAAAGTGAGATTTTTTTTACTTTAATACTTATTCAATTTTAAAACTTATATCACAACTACACCAGTTGCATATAAAATTATGTGAAATCTGAGACAATTTTTTGATAACATGATCTTGGGGAAAAAAATTGAACATGTGATGTCACCAAAGTTCATTCAGGCACTGCCCCGAGGTACATACAACTTTATCAAAATGTAAACAATGTGGAGATGAAAAACACAATTGTCAGCAACTTTTCGGTGACTTTTCAGTTTTATTTACAGTGAACCTGGTATTAATAGATATCATACTTTTCTGTGTGACTTTTCACAGTTTTATTTACAGTGAACCTTGTATTAATAGATACCATACTTTCAAAACGCTTGTATATTTTTCTGAAAAAATATGTAACAAAAAGATTTTTTAAATGTGCAGTCGGATCAAGACAAGTAGACAACTTCTGTACCTCTTAAAGTGCCTGATGCTCTTCATTAAATTATAACTATATTTTCTAAAATGAGATTTTATTTTGATTCAACTACAAAAAAAAGAAGCTGATTTGCACAAGGTTAAATTTAATTATTTTTATGACGAGGACCAATTCTATATCTAAACATCCTGTTACCCACCTAATCCATAGTTAGTCGGAATCAACTCATACGGGGTTTCTGTATCTAGGTCAGCAGCCGCAATCCCCAAGGGGTCCAGGGATGCGACATTATGGCCTCTTGTCTGCAAGGTCACATGTCGATAGGGTTCAAAGGTCAATAACAATTCATTATATACATTTACATAGGTCAAAAGGCTCTTGTTTCTTAAATGACTTCAGGAAAAATTGGTCATATTTAGTTTTCTTTCAAAGGTATATTATATATTTCTAAAAACCTATGCATTGAATACGTTTGATAAATCTTTCAGTAGATTGTATCATTTCTCCATTTCTTTAAATACTGTAACGAAAACAAAATTTAATGTTATATTTTCTTTTTTGTTTTCTTCATGATGTATAATTGTAAATATTAAATTGACGTTGGAAAAGTTATTTAAAATAATTATTTTTGGAAATTTATTTTGTTAGTTGATATCTTATTTTTTGTTAGGAAATAGGAGCCAAGTGAAACAAAAGGAAGTGGAATGTACAAAATACACACAACAAAGGTTTCTACAAAACAAATCAGACACACATGGACAAAATTAAAATAATACACAGAATGATTGCTTGTTTTGCAATTTATAGGAAATTTTAAGTGACAAGAATGTTGAAAGTAATGAAATATGCACATTTGTAATTCACATTAAAGTGTCAGGAACAATCCAAAATATTGCAACCTACCTTTGGAAACAATATAAATCACTGCATATTACAGAAGCCTTAATAAAGTGTCTCCCTTCTTCCGTTTTTAGATATAATTGACACCTATGATATTCCGTCTTCAATAGAGATAATTTTTACTATTAAAAATTAATATGATTTCAATTTTTCTAGTTTTAGTTATGAATAGCTGCAACATGTTAACTGCATACCTTTATACAGGAAGGAAGCTTTAAACTCAGGCCCATGGGTTAGAATAGATTACCTGCTTTTTACTTGTATAATATTTTATGTTGAATATGATGCAAGTATATTAAGAGCGAAATCAATACAGGGCAAGAACCGGACAAAATTTACTAAAAAATTCATCAAAATTCATCTACTGGGCCCCACCCATCTGTCTCAAGGTTCACCAAGCCCGTAGATCCTTAGGTTAAAATCTGTTTACAGATACTGAGGGAGTAGTCTTTCAAAGATCTGCCCCTTTCCTCCTTTGGCGCTACCGTTTTGCCGCCACTGGCCCAACCCCCCAGGATGGACAAATCAATTTATGTTATGTTATTATTTTTGTAATAATAATAATAAACTATGTTAAAACTCGGTCATTTGTACTGGAGGAGTAGGCTTTTAAATAGTTGCCATTATTTCCCCCTACTGGGCCCTTATATATATGACATTGAGTTCCCTTGGACCAAAAATGCTTCAGAAGTTCAGACCATATATTAGAATTCTTATACCACTACTGAAGCAATTGATGTTAAAAAATTAAACCTATTTTGCCTCATCCTTGTAAGTTATATCCTATGGAATGCAAATCTAATGCTATTAACATACCTGTGTCTACAGATAGCTATCAAATTCTACATTCAGCCTGACACTGGGCTATTTTCATTCAAAATGAGGACAAGAGTTAAATTTGACCGAATAAACATAATAACCAAGAGTATCAACATGACAGTCTCTGTAACAACAGACTGTGTAAACAAGGTCAACACCACACAACCATGAAAATGTTTATACAGCATTATAAATATATGTATATTCCAGCAATGTATTTACATACATTTTGTTTATCATCCCGCCCAATTGTTGATTTAATCTACAGAATCCAGGAACTATTTGGGTACCGTAGGTGTATCAAGCAGGAAAACATGTAAACATGTGAAAAGTCAGGTGAGGACAATGGCCAAACCCTGTCAGTGTACCTAAGACATGGCTTCATGTACCATATAATGTAGGCCAATAGTGTGTGTGACAGATTCAA
>NW_018484801.1:0-3681 GCF_002113885.1 Mizuhopecten yessoensis
TGGGAGGCGACTTTTCCAAGGAGGGGAAGGGTCGAGGTCCCTTTTCCTAGGAGGAAGGGTAAAAATCTGTCTAGAAAAGACACTTTCGTCCCTAGAACTATATCCGAGTGGAATAAGCTCCCTCATGATACTGTAGCTATCTAGCCTGACAACAAACTCCTTTTAATCAAGCCTCTACTGTCAATTTGCAAAAACAAACTAAATTCTTTCCGTCAAAAACCTTTCCTCTTCCCATCTAAACCCTCCTCTGACATTTATCTTCAAATTGTTGAATTTGGTCACTACCCTGTAGAAGTAGAGGGGTTTCCTTTTTTCCAAGTGTGTGTTAAATTCGGAAAGATCTTTCTATCCCTACAAACTTATGCTGAATGAAAAATTAAGTATGAATTTTACTTCTTGAATGATTAATAACTTTCTATGTTTTTTTATCACTTCTTTGCAGTTTTTTTAAAAATTAACATTTTAAGGCTAAAGTTTTCAGAGCAGGGTTCAATACTTGCGCCGAGTCCTCTTATCCGAGACGAGAAGATTTAAGCAATACCCTAACGTAACTGGCCCTTACGACTTGTAAAAATAATATGATACTTGTACACACTGATATTTGATGGATAGATTTTTAAATGAAAATTCTGCTTTTAGCAAACCTGCTTAAAATACATACATATTGCTGGATAGTTGTCAAAGTTTTATTAATTACTAAAACTTCCCCATATCTTTATGGCAATATTCATATGCCTCACTTCAGTCAATCACTTTTTTAAGTTTCATGATGGTTAATTTTCTGTAAGGAAATCTGTTAAACTAGTTTCATTGACTTAGGTCTAGCAAAGAATCTGTCCGACTACTGTATAAAAATAGTTAGTGTCTATTCCTGCAGGGGGAACTGTCAGGTCAGCCCTAATTTTCATCAAAATATCTCGAATCGAATTGAAAGTCAACTCAAAAACCATTATTTTGAATTTTTTTCTTGAAAAGGATATTTTGTATCTCAGTCTCAGAAACACTAAACTGATTATCATACTCAAGCTACAGATGTTTCATTGATTAAGATCAGAACGGGGAAAACTAGCATGGGAGGGAGAAGATGGTATATAATGTTTTATGTGTATCAGTGATGAAAGCTTTCGCTACACTTACCTGCAAGGCTCGTGTTAATTTGCAAGAGGGAAAACACTTGTTTGTGTTCGGGCCAAAATTTCCATAAAAAAAGGGGTGTAACCTGCGGATAAATGTCTTACCTCGGGTCAGCAAGGATGGGAATTACATCAAACTTTGAAGATCGTAATTATGGTAATTTGTTACCTTGGTTACCGGCTTCGGAATTGGTTGCTCGATTGGCGAAAGTATAACTCATCTATAACTGAAAACATATTCACTCGTATGCTGTTAGCGGCTGTTGGGTATGTAACAGGCAAACAATACGGATATCAAATAAAATATCAGTCTTATGTATACACTTCAAATAATTGAAGTCTTATGTATTCTTTTTTATGCTTTTGATGGCACTACAGTTTTATTTTTTTACATTTGAAATTCCTTATTGAAATTAAGACCTTCTTGAAAACATTGCTATTAATTTTAAGCATTTGCCTTTCATGCATTAACTAGGGTTCTTTTTCATGATATTTTATATCCAGACCTACCTGGTCATATACATATGGTTTTTAACCTAAAAAGCGCCCTAGTCTGTATAACTTTCCTCCAACCCATATTTCTGGTCCAAGCATTCAATCCCTTCACCATAATATATATATATATTTGAAAAACAGTCTATGCAGTTTTCTATTTTAATCAAATCTTTTGGAAAGCTTTTGGAATTATTTTAATCTCAGAAATTAGTCATAGCATTCTGTTACATATTTGGTCAATTACGGTTTCTTGGTTTAAAGTGAATGTAGGAAATATGTTAATATTTAAAAATGGCCATATCATAATCGTCAATTCTAGAGAGTACAGCTATTTGGACCCCCAGGAAGTATTGACCGGAGATGTGTTGTCAATATCTGCCCTTGCTCCCCTTAAATTTCACTTGGAATATACTAATACACTAGATTTCAGAGTAAAATGGGTGGATTCATTTCTGTATGGGGGATGTTTTGGTACACATGTGACCTTGGTAGTAAGGACATATGCGATTTCATCAGGGACATCCATAGATATAACTGGACAAACATACTGACCACTTGGACAAACACTGACCAGTGGTCAGTTGTCCTGGCAGCTTAAAGGTCAAAGTAGATAAATACATTATGTAACCATGTTGACCAGTCAGAGAGGCAATTCAGTAGGTCAACAAGCTGTTGTCATTGTTGGTCAGTTTGTATTGGTCAAGTGTGACCATTTATCTGTTTGCCAGTTTGTATAGGTCAAGATCAAGTGATGTTTATCCATCAATAGATGGCTAACTATTTGAAAAACGCCAATAAACGATGAAAGCTTCTGTATTAGGGTGCTTTCAAATTTATATGGCCCCATAAGTACTGTAGATTTAAGTACCACTGTCCAGAACAACAACATGCTCGGGTGGAGGTCGTATAGACTGGTCCTGTCTCACGAATTATTGATATCAGAAAGAAATGATCGAAGATATTTATAATTATTATATCTTGTATATCTAATTATAAGTTTCAAATTAGAGGAGGGATAAGCCTGTAAAATAATGCACTTAGACAAGAACTTAATTCATCAATGTGCTAATTATATATTAAAATTTAATTATCCATTGTAATTTGAATTGGCTTAACTCATTCACCCTGAAATTTGAACTATTTAAGCCTTTGAATTAGAAGAGTTCAAATGTATCTACAGGGGTGAATGAGTTAATTAAGTATTGTTTACTGTATCCAGAAGCTTACTTTTGGAACTGAATCACCTATAATATTTTATCCGTAATTCTGTACCCATACGATATGTCAGATCCAAAGTGGCCTCAGGACTTCTAAATCCCCATCCCCAACAGAGCCAGCTAGCTAATTTGCTTTATAAACCAATTATTTCAAATTTGGAGCCCTCCATCTGTTCTCCCACCCCCAACCCATCCCTACCCCACCCCTACCCAGCACATTTAAAGCCCCTGCCCCTAGATACGTTTTTTCATCAATACCCATCACTTCTGTACCAGCTCTGGGGCCCTCAGCTAGATGGAGGCTTTTAACGAATCAACTTCTGTGTAGGTACAGAAGAATTTATTCATCTGTTTTGTCCTTTGAGAGTTAACCCAGACAGCAGTAAAAATTCTCTTGCTGTAATTAAAAAAAATGAAACGACGTCATATTTCACAAATATTTTATTGATAAAACGTTTCTATGATGTGGCGTTACATCCCAAAACCTATGAAAATTGCTTCGACAATGAAATTAAGCACCACATTTGTCTGTTGTTTTGTTTATGATACAAGTACTAGTGTCGTGTTTGCTTTTATATTTACAGTCTCCATAGGATAATATATGAAAATATAAATTTTACAGATTTAACAAGAGACACAGTCAATTAAACAAACATTTACGAATGCATGTAGTTTTACGAATGACAAATTCACTCAAATATTTAACAAAGTCTTTATCCTTTTAATGATGTTTGGATTTTGTCTGTATATGTTTACACAAATATTTAGACATAGGAACGCCATTCATATCAAAAAGGGACCTAAGCTTAAAATACATAAAATACAAAACAATAATA
>NW_018484802.1:0-3682 GCF_002113885.1 Mizuhopecten yessoensis
ACTAGCCAGTACATCCTTCATTGGACACTTGGCTTTGTAGACTATCTGATGCTTATTATTTCTTACATCCCTTCCCTCTCTAGATGACCAATACACAACCTCTGCTACCCTCCCTAGGAAACTGACCTCGCTAGACTAACCCCAGATGGTGAGTCCCGCTGCGCTGAACACAATCCTCCCTTGGGTATTTGGCTCTATATATAACCAAATACCCATTGATACCCTTGACATCATATCTCTATTCTTTCCCCAACAGATACAGTCTGTCAATAGTACGTTCACTTTTACACTTTCCCAAGTACTAATTCTTGACAATACACTCTTACTGAAGTCCAATAAACATACCTGGTAGACTCAAAATAAAATACAACCTATTACTACTATCCCTGACAATATACACTACTACTGTAGTGAAATAAACACAGACTCCAATAGTACCATTAAATTATAACCCTATTACTCCTCATGACAAGACAATCCTACTGTCATCCTATAGACACAGACCTCCAAATAGTCTTATAACAGAGACCTTGTAATACCGTAGTACCATTACATTATAACCCTATTACTTCTCATGACAAGACATTCCTACTGTCATCCTATAGACACAGACCTCCAAGTAGTCTTATAACAGATACCTTGAAATCGTACCATTAAATGATAACCCTATTACTCCTCATGATATGAAACTCCCACTGTGGTCCTATAGACAGAGACCTCAAAAATACCAATTAATTACAACCCTTTCACTACCCATGACACTACACTTCATCTGTAGTCCTTATAAACACAGACCTTGAAATAGTACTATTAAATTATAATTTATTACTACATGTAACGATGACATATCCCTTTTCCTATCCATTGTTAGGCTTAAATATCATCCACTAATCATGCCAGTATTTCAGCATTACCCATTACAGTACCTCTTGGCGTTATACACAAGAAGCAGAATTACTGGAATGCAATTATCCAAACTTTCAATTGTTTGACTCTTGGTCTTGTCCAAAAACAAATGACTTGCTTGAAGGTTTGTGACTGGTTATCCAAACTACCATTTATCAGAACATCAATATCAATATGTCACGTGTCTGGTTTGGATGATTGTTTGTTATTGATGCCTTTGCCCTTCGGAAACCTTCCCTGACAAAACATGTTACACAGAGGTCTTTTAACTGTTTGATGTTTGTTCATTTTGTCCACTGTGTGAACGAGCCGTTCACAGTTGTCCATAAAATGGTGAAAGCCATGTTTATACTGATCTTTCAATGTTTGTGCGTTGCCATAATACAAGTTAAAACCCTTTGTGATCAACATTTCCTTCACTTAAAATTCTAACCTGCAGTGTTCACATCAAGTTTGACAGAGTTAGTGTTATTGTTGTAATTCGACTAATTAATTTATGAGAGAAATAAATGCAAAGAAATTGTCTGTGGTCTGTGGTCCTATTTCATTAATGATTCAATTTTGCTGAAAGTTTATTTTATCAGACTTGTGTAATTAAAACATAAGACTTACTTTTTCAACTGTTGAAATCATATGATATACCATCACTACATTCAGGACCGATATTGAACATTACAAATGCTTCCTAGAAACTCAAAGATTACTCGATTGTCTGGTTCAGGTTCACATGTTTGTTTGAACTCCTTATTCATACCTGTTTGATGTATCCAGCACAACAAAGCTGAGTGGAAGATGGGAGAAGACAGCATCTTCTACCAGCTGGGCGAGAGTGGCCTCATCTCCTTCTCCGACTACATCTTCCTCCTCACCGTGCTCTCCAGTGAGTACTGTATTACTTCTGCTTATGGATTTCCATGATAGATCAGTAAAAAGGATGTTGAAGGAAAAAAGATATTGGGTGCCTTTATATAGAGATAGACGCTTATTATAAGGTTAATTGTCAATCAAATTAAAATTATATCTTCACATCTCTACCGTTTACCGATATGTCGCATGACAAGGTTCAAACATCAGTTTTCTTTTTAAAGGAAATAGCTTCATTATGAATGTATTCTTTGCTGATGTAGAGTGCCTTAGATATGTTAGTATTCTCTTGATCATTCCAGCACCACCAAGGAATTTCCAAATTGCTTTCCGCATGTTCGATCTTGATGGAGACGGCAATGTGGATGTTGAAGAATTTCGCAAGGTTAATATAATTTGCGTATATCCTTGTCAAGAAGCTACTTGCAAGATTCCTTTCTTTCACAGATTGATCATCATGATAGTAAAGGTTCTAACACTGGGTGTCAGTTTATCATTATCTTTAATGCCTCCAATTGGGATTAAACCAAGCACCTTTGGCTTATAGTCTGACACTCTACCTATGGAGCTTACTAGTAACAGGAATTCTACAAAACTGAGTATCAAGAAAACAGCAAATATTTTACCATGGTGAATCGTATATGTAATTATAAGACAACGTCAACTGTAAAGCTACATCAGATTTGATAACTTCTCCATCTGATATCACTTCTCACCACAATACCATGGGTATGTGTAAATCACATATATGACTTTGTGTATGTCATTATGTATATCCAGGTTCATCAGATAATCCGCAACCAGACTAGCATAGGCATGCGCCACCGTGACCATGCTGTCACTGGAAATGTTATGAAGGGTGTGAGTTCAGCGTTGGTCACCTACTTTTTTGGACAAGAGGGAAAGAAGAAGCTGACTGTACCAGTGTTCCTTACCTTCCAGCAACAGGTCCAGAATGAAGTGCTCAGAATTGAGGTAAAATTGTCATGGTTGAACTCCTCATTAGCATAATATATTGGAACAAAATCTGTTAATGCATGTAATTATGGACACTGACATACATTTATTTGCATGTCAGTGTCCATGCAATAAATTTGAATTTTTAACTTTGACATGTATTTGATTAAATTTCGTTTTTGAAATTGACTTTTAAAGACATGTTTGCACAATATTATCAAAATTTCATAATTTCTGTGTTTTTAGTTTGACCGTTATGACCCTGACGATGGAAAGATCACGGAAAAAGATTTTGGAAGAATTCTACTAACATATGCTGGATATCCAGACAAGAAAAAGACTCGCATGCTGAAAAGGGTCATTAAGAAGTTCAAAGAGGAACCGCAGGTACAAAATCACTGCATCAATTCATTTATTAATTCAGTGACCAGCCATGGTCTGTCCAGGTGTTAAGTCAAGTCTTACGATCATTTTATTCTGAAAAATATAATGAAAAATTTGAAATGATGTTTTGTTACCCATTAGATAAACCATTTAAAATGTTAAGTCTGTTTACACATAATCTTCTCATCATGATAAGTTGTTGGCAGCTTAGATAACCTTCGCTTGTTGAATCATGTATTTAGCCAATTGCAAATATGCAATGATAAAGATTTATCCTATGGTTACATGTTCAACTAATACTGGTACGGTCTTCGCTCCTGGCTCAACCCTTTACATAGAGAGCACAGCTATTTTAAACTGTCACTAATTGCTTATGACAAGCCCCCAGGAAATTATATGGTATTTCCAAACTAAGTACCTAATGACAGACTAGATATAAGTAACTAAAGAAGACCAAGAAAGCATAGGATAAGTTTATGCCCACCTTTACAGGTACCGTTTACCAATATCAAATTATACAGAGACGGATACAACAATTCTACAGACTCTCCAAATTCTCTCATAAATATGA
>NW_018484803.1:0-3682 GCF_002113885.1 Mizuhopecten yessoensis
AAAAAAAAAAGTTTTTCAACAATGAATTTCTAGCACTATAGCCAACAAGCAATAATCACCAACTACTGTATATTTAATGCTGAATGTCTACATAATGTGACGTGTACAACATTAGCGTCCTATCATTTAGCATACCATTTTATTCTATTTTTGCCATTTTCCATCTTCACTTTGTCCAATTCTGATTTTTGAAAATTGCAATCTATTCCGACTAGCCATTTCAAAATCAGATACTAGTTAAAAACATAACTTCAGTTCAAACTTATGTGAAAACATAACACTTAAGAACAGAATCAAATTACTTAAGAAAACTACTGATCTGTCCACAATCATGATTCAGTGTGGGATAAGCCAACTTTTAAGTAGGCTGGGTCTGTTTATAAACCATGATTGGCTGTGGGTTAGGTCACATTGTACCTGGTAGTAGGCTGAATCTACACATGATTCAGAGTAGGGTTAATCCCCCTAAAGTTGCCATACACAATCCTGACAAATGATGACGCGAGTGCAGTTCAAGACCTCTCTATGTGTTACAAACATGGGAAATGGCTAATTCATTCCATCACCTACTAGTGTAGAGGGACCTGTATAGTTTCAACAGCAGTCTGAATACACTTTAACGGGTTGGTCACACCGCCGTACAAACAGGATTTATGTATAACTGAGATCGAGACAGTTTGGTAATATTGCAACAGCCCAGTGTAAGAATCCCAGTGTGTCTCACACGGTCGCAGTCTTCTACACCTCATTCTACTGATAAATAAAACTATATCACAACACGGAAATGGACAGATGCTTATTATGCAAAAATCACATTTCATCTATCAGTGGTTTAAATAACGTTAATGTAATTATAACATTACACATCCAATTATAGATATTAAACTCGTTCTGATGTAGCCACTGTTAATATAGTTATTCAGTCCTATATTTGACAGAAATGATGCTGGAACTAGATGCTCCTCTGAGGCAGTGAACAGCCCTGTCCACTGGTATATTAATGAAGTCTCACACCTGACTTTGTTGTCTTGGCTTGTGGTCGGGATCTTGGCCTGGAGGAGGGGGGTGGTAAGGGGGGATTCCGGGGCCTGGACAACAAAACAAACATTTGTCAAAAAGTTTCAAACTGCTATACTAAATCATAATTTGACATGTAATTTTTTTGTTCAGTCTAACCTATCTAAACTTAATTTTCTATAATCTTGGAACTAGAACATATTTATTAAAACTAGGTCAAACTTTTTCAATTGAGCAGTAAAAAATTAGAAAATCTGTGAAAATATTGTAAACATACTTCCTGTAGCATTGGATTTCTACTGATCTCCCTTTTTAACAGTCTCATTTATACTTTTATAAATGTGGGCGTTTAATTCAAACTTATTCTCTAACTCTTCCAATTTTCTATAGAAATATTATAATCTCTACGGACATACAATGTCCACCAAAAACAGTAGATCTGAAAGAGAACAGTTATTTCACATCTTGAAAACCACATTCTAGAAGATTATTTAAGTACCGGTAAGAACATGTAGAAAATTGGTGAAAAAATTATACCAGTAGACCTGTAAATACAATATTTTCAATGTCAAAGTCGTCTTTGCAGAAATAGCAGAGTCCAAAGTGAAGGAGTAGAATGTCCTGCAGCGGAGGAGGAATCAAACCACATGCAACTGTCACCAGTATTGTACAGCAGATTACAGAGGTCTGTAAGGGCATTTACACTCAACAGTCTACACATACATCTCTTAACCACCATTACCAATGATTAAAAAGAATTATCATTATGATAACTAATAGAACTTTTTTAATTAATAGTAGTAATTTCAACAATAAATATACCTGTACTAAAATTTTGAGTGAGAAATTGTCAAGAAATATCTATAAACTGAAACTTCGGACATATTGACCTCAAATTTTCACTGAAAAATGTTTACATACCAGGTATACAAATTTTTGTATGTAACAGACATCACTATTTTGTCAATGCCTCTACCAGGAATCGAACCCGGGACTTCTGGTTTATAAGTCTCATGCTCTAACGAATAAGCTTAAGAGAAATTCTCCCTAGCTGAATCGATAGAAATTGGCTATTGTTTTACCAGGGTGACATATATTTGTTCCATAATAGTTTTCAAATCTTATATCGAATATAAACCTCCTCTTTGTGACCATACTGTGACTCATCTGAACTTAATTCTACAGGCTGATAATGAAGCAATACCCTTGCCATGTAGGCCTCCTGTAGTACAAACACCGAAGAACTGAAAAGGCATGAAAAGTAAAATGTATCAAGTGATTTATAGTAATCTCAAAGTCTTTTTTTATTCCGAATGGACAGTCATACAGTTGATAAGTTATGCTAAACCCCTAATAGTCAGTCTTATAGTTGGTATGTTCTGCTAGGGCTTCCCTCAGCTCTAATTAATTGTCTATCAAACAATTGGTAAGTTCCACTTTGTCCTTCATCAGCCCTAATGGTCAATATTTCATTTAGTAAGTCACATTTTGTCCTTTCCTCTGCCCCTAATAGTCAGTCTGACATGTGGTAAGTAACATTTTGTCTTTTCCTCATTCCCTAATAATCAATCTAACATTTTAGTAAATCATGTTGTCTTTTCCTCAGCTCATAATGATCAATATTGCATTTAGTAAGTCACTTTTTGTCTTTTACTCAGCATTTAACGGTCAATCTTATGTTTGTAACACTAGCATTTTGAAATAAAACACCCAAAATAAAAGTGTAAATACTGTACCTTTTACACGAGTATTAAACTGAATTCTAACACAAGATTCAGTCATTAGAATTATCACATTGTAGGAAAATACAGTTGTTTTAATTACCTTGATTAAAAACACTGGGTAATATTTTACCCATTTTCTTTTACCAATTAAATAATAAGTAATTTTCAACTTTGACCAAAAGAAGGTATATGGTCTATGGTGTTATATAAATTATTGACCTCTAGAATTATAGCCTTTTTATCAAAGAAAAGTATACTACCAAGTCATTTATAAAATACCAAAGTTCTTGACAAAGGTATTGATCTGCAAATAACAATGATAGGGTGTGGGATTGATAATCCCACATGAAATAGTATGAGAGAAATGCACTAGAAATATTCTCTCTTTGATTGAGTTCAGAGGTCAAATTATAAGTTACATTGACCTAGCCTATATTTGTGACTCTCCATCTTCCCTTTATATAGCTATTAACAAGTTTGGTGATCCAAAAGTGAACAATATTGGAGAAACACTCAAAGAAAACAAAGCATACACAGACACAACATGAATATTATATATTCCTTCTACACTTTGTTCCCTTTTAAGCAGGGTTAGTGTAAGAAGTACACTGTACCTGCTTATTAAGAGCATCCTCTTTGATTAAATCTGTTTAGACTGAACATGATACCCCTGATTTCTTGCAAAAAAACTGAAGCTAGGATTTAGGATTCACTAAGTTTGTTTTTGCCACTGATCAATATTTTTTTACTAATGCGAGTACCATATAAAAAAAATATATACATTTCTATTAAGCTGAAGTTTTTACTAGAATTGAATTTGTCAAAAAAAAGGGACCCACTTAAGAAGTAGCTTTTGCTTAATGTTTAATAATCTGTTACCACAAAATCTTTCCGTACATATCTTAATTATTTTAGAACTGAATTATATACCAAAACAAGAT
>NW_018484804.1:0-3684 GCF_002113885.1 Mizuhopecten yessoensis
ACCTGGGTTGTGGTGTTCGAGGGCGAACACATTTGAAAAAAGGGGAGTAGTGTGGCAGGGTTCAATTACAGCAATAAGAAAGACAATGAACGGCTAAAAGGTGTATATGCCATCAAGTAAAGCAGTTATTAGTCGTGATGATTTCTGACATAAATAATTAAGTAGTCTATATATAGTAATTCGCTTTACTAAAAGTTCGCAATATGAAAGACGTGAGGTCATGTTTTTTCTTTCCACCCTCCCAATTTATAATTGTGTTTTCCACTCCAAGTTTTCGTGTGAATAATATTTCTTCAAGTCAAGTGAACTGCTAAGGTCCCCAAAATTGACCCTCAGTACATAAAAGACTGAAAATGCTGCTTCTTCTTTTTTAATTCAAGTTAACTTAGATCTACGACAACTGAAGTAAAATATTGGATCCCAATGTTTATTTTGTTGACTTAACCACGGACTTCGATAACCTAATCTAATCTAATTCCGTGACTTAACATGTTGAAAATAAATATAGACATTTGCAAAGTTACGTAATTTTAACAAATGTAGACTATCAGTGACATTATTCAAACTGAGTTGAACAAAATTTTCAAATCCTCGCACTGCTTACTATGATTCATATAACTAATGTCCCTAGTTTAAATGGTAACCTTTTTTTGAAAAAGAAACCATCTTATCTCATCAATTTTGATTGATGCTGTCGGCAAAAACACCCTGAAGCAGACAGTATTGATTTTATCCAATCAGATGAGCTGTCTTATGAGCTGTCTTATCGGAGCCTTTGGCACGCTGGTGCATTGTGGGAAATTAATTACTACTTCCTACTTCGTTTGACACGCCGCACAGTTTAAGTCAGTGTTGAAGTTCCAGCTGTTATCTGCATCAAGATGGGAATGCGTCGAGGAAGAAGCACGAAAAATCCACCAATTTTTAGTCACGAGTTCTTTATACAGAACCATGCGGATATTGTGTCTTGCATTGCAATGGTTTTCGTTGTCGGTCTCATGTTTCAGGTACGTAATACACAAACGAAAGTGATAACAGGAGCCGGTTGGCGTCGAGCCAATATTTTGTCTACCCATATGTCAGACAGTTATTTGTTCAATATCATGTGATTTTATTGAAATGTCACTTACAATGTATGAATTTATGTAAATAGGTCTGAGCAGTGACCATATTGCAGTACGTCATCATGATAATTATTTGCTGTTCATTGTTTTCCACTTTCTGGAAATGTGACGTGGCACTGTTGTAATTATAATAAAACTTTTCAACATTTAAAGGGATTTAATTAAATTTATTGATTAGCCTGTATTCTTTTATTGCTTTAAGTGATTTTTATGAGTGTTAAATCGAAGAAATCGTGTAATTATCAGACAGTTTCGACAACTATCGCTACCAATAGCTAATATGGCATCAGATTGCCAAAGTTTCAAAGCTTACGAATATAATTTGATTTAGCGTTGGTTGATTATCTTATTAGGTTATCACACCAAATTACCTTTGTTATTTCTAGATGATAAATTCTTAAATTGATGCTTTTTATTATTTAAATATAACAAATGATAGGATTTTTTTTTACCATATGGATAGAAGCTGAGTCAGCAGCTGATGATCTAATATAATAACCGACATTGCTACAAAAATGTATATCTTCACCAAAATATGAAATTATTCAGGCAAGGATTGTATTTCTTCATACAAGTGCATAAATTTATAAAATTAACACTGTTCTGTCACTGAACATGAAGCTTACTGCTATTAATGCCCAAAGATTAATAAGGATTTATTTTTCATAAGTTTTCATTTTGTAATATCCATCACTCACATTTTATTCAGAATTGTAAAAATTGCATCGTTATTGGAATGCATGAAAAAGGAGAAAGTTGAGGTGACAACAACGTTTAAGGATTTTAATGCATATGTTTTTAGATTTAAGTCAGTACGTGCTAATATGATGTTATGAAAAAGGGGTAGATTGGTAGGGATTGGGGTAGGTGTTAAATCAAGATATTACAAAAATCTTCAAATATGGTTATTCAGACCAATTGTATGCTCCAAATAGCATTGTGTGCGTAAAAAAATAGGTAAAACCTAGGATCAGTTAGGGTACCTGGAACATACATATTTTTTGGGTCTTATATTGTATGGTTCAGTTCATCATACATGTTAAACAAATTAATTGACTGAAATTTTGCATCCTTCAGGAAATTAAAAGGGATATTTGCAGACTAGTACAGACTTGTTAGACATGCACTCGGGATCCCGGGAGTGTCACGCTGTACAATGGAAATCATGTTAATATTACAACAGAATATGATGATCATGAATTTATCCTTCAGTTGCCAATACACCAAAATGTGCATTTCATAAAATATATTAAATTAAAAAAATGGAATTCTTCAATACCTTGGTTTTGTCATATGTAGTCTTAAGCTTCCTACTTATATAATGTATTTATGTAGTTTCATTTTTTTTTTATTTATTTAGGCCACAGCACCAGTAGCCACACTGTTTGTAGCTCTTCAGCACAATGTTACAAGGAATGGCACAGGTATGTACAGTCAGAGGTTGAAATTAAGATGTAGAACAGGTTTAGCATTTAAAAAACCACGGAATATAAACTGGCAGGTATTATTACGGGTATAATGATAAATAATGATGGGCAATCAGTTTATAATCATAATCAATCATCAGTTTGTAAGCATCTACATGTGTTTGGGGAAGACAAGCAGTGATTTTTTTTATCAGTTTTAATTTAATTTAATTTGTCTTTTCTTTAACGATGATTGCATACAGCCTGGAGGCTACGTGATGCTTTCCTCAGTTTTACTGCTGAATACAGACGTTTCCCCTAGCTAAAAAGTACCTTGTTTCTCCCAAAATGACCAAAAACTGAGAAATATATTTCCAATTTCAATACAAATAACACTATATTTTCCCAATTCATAATTATAAAGGAACAGGCTGTTGTAAAATTTTGGTAACAAAAACACTGATAACCTACTTGTACCAAAAAGATACCAAAAAGATACCAAAAAGATGTAGAAGTGAAAAAATGTCTCTACAATCAAATTATGTTTGCAAATAAAATTGCATGTCATCATATGATGTGGTTCTCTTCTACAGATTCTGCTGATGATGTTGGGTTGTATACCTATGGACGTAAGGATATCTTCTCCACCATGTTCTATCTTCTCATCTGTGTAGTAGTACACGCTGTTATCCAGGAGTATGTCCTAGATGTAAGTCATTTCAAACAGTTAAACTACCTAGAACTCGTCTCTCATGTTTTTCAAAATATAAAATAAATAACACTAACATATAATTTATCTTCCTGTTATTGATGGAAAAGATTCATTATTGTTTTCAAAAGAAACAAAAATTGTTTTAAGCATGCTGGATAAAATAAATTCCAGTTGGATGTTGAGTTTGTATTTACCAACTCCTAAGTTACACGACACTTGGCTCCATTATAAATATCTATCCTTTTAAGATTTAAATATATCCTTCTCTTTTCAAATTATGTATTTTCATAATGTACAAAAATTGTTGTTAAAAAGCTTGTATCATAACTGATCAACCAGAAATAGTATTTTCCCCTTTTTTGTTGTTGTAGAAACTGAACAGGAAGATGCATCTGTCAAAGGTGAAACACAGCAAGTTCAACGAGTCGGGTCAGCTGCTAGC
>NW_018484805.1:0-3685 GCF_002113885.1 Mizuhopecten yessoensis
GATGTATAATTACATTTCTGTTGCAAATCCTTATAAACATTAGCAGAAGTATATGCATTCATAGGGGCTATGAATGCAATAGGACCATTGTCGTTTTGACGTTTATCCTACCGCCTCGCATATCATGAGACCAATTTAAGAAGCAAATATTTGGATGACGCCAGCCTGTTCCAGGAATGGCATTTGATTTATACTATATACAACATTGATTCACAGGAACTTCATGCAATATGTTTGCTATCGATTTGCATACCAACGGGCGTAAATATTTATTTATGTGTCCTCAAAGGTTGATGTACGTACATCTTAAAATGTATTTGATACCACTATATATCTTATTTATTCAGATTTCGTATGTACATGTCGCGCAGTAGTTGTACTTCTTTCTAGCCTCAAACACGTAATGTACTTTATCATACAATAGGGTATCATATTCTGATTAATAATATGCGTTATGATTGGTCATCAGAATTAAACGTTAATATTCATCATGTTTGGTCAGCATCACGAGAATCATACTTATATTTTGCGATTGATCATCATCAACAAACGTTATATATACATTTTGGTTGGTAAGCAAAGATGTAATAAACGCTATTCAAGGTAAACATCACCAAAGACAATACACAAATTCCGTAATTTGTAAAGATATCACAAAAGGTTAGCAGCTCATATTTTTAAGTTTGGCGCTGTGCTAGAGAGGCGGTTATCTCAGTTACTTATACCAACACACATCTGGTCGGGATATATGTAGATCTAATGTTTCAGGACTTTCGTTACGCCATTCTTAAATTCCATATTTTTTGTTGTTGTTGTCGAACGATTCAATATGCATAGCAAAAACATGACACATACGATATAGCCTTTTTAAATATCCCTAGACCATACGTCTTAGACTGCACCAGTGTAGGTAGCACCTGACTTACTTACCATTCTGGCCGGTGCCAAGTTAATGTTCAGACCAATTAATGTAGGAAGTGCAAAGTTTATTATTTTGATGTAACTTTCTAACTTTCTACATTCTGCTTATATCGACGTGTAAAAAATTCAAAAGATAATCATATTTGTGCGATAAGCACTCAAAGCGTTGTTAAGATGAAATGCAAGGACACCTTTCGTGAAGCTAACAAGGTGGTCGACGGCATGTTTCTTTTCTAATTCTGTTTGTGAATATTCTGTTAGCTTCCATCAATCACATTAAATCACAGTAGCGGAGTTTTCGAGCCAGATTGTAGAAGTGAAGTATAATTGTACCACACACAAACGGCCATAATAAAAACTTTACATTACATGGTATGTGTAGTTAGAAACTTTATCTTGAATAACTTCATACATTGACACTGATGACTGATTTGTATTTAAGTAGTCATATAGACAGAATTCCTACTCTTATTCATGTAAAAAAGAAACGCATATTTTGTGGTCATATTTTGTGTTAGACCTTGCATTTAAAAAACAGAGCTGACTTTAGATAATAAATACCTTCTATAATGGTATGTTTATAAAAGATGGCAGACATTTATGCATGTGTTTGGTATGGTGAATTCGATGACAAAATATTGAAAATTTTTGTTTACAAGTTATTATTGCGTAATGACACAGATTAAGTAAGATATTAACATGAACGCTCTTATTATTGTACACGAGAGCGATATTTGTAAACATTGCACTTCAGCAGTCTTACACGTCATGAAATCCGATACATTGCTGCTGGAACTCAATCATATTATGAATGATCAGTCCCTAGTTGAGATGAAATAAGATGAAACACGAGAGCCACAATTGTAACATATACATTTCCAAATTTAAATACCATTGTATACTATTTTTCTTTTCTTCTTCTTAAAAAACAATAAATATTTGCCTGAACAAAGTGTGTTTCTTCTAGCCAACTTCTATATTGACACAAATTGAATTTATATAGCTATCTTGTGTAATAAAGTGGTTATTATTATAATTGATATGTACAGTATGCAATCAATATTTTGTATATAAAGCGCGGCACTATTATAACAAAATGATCAACATAATATATATGAGCGTACCTTTAATATCGGGAGGGCTATTAAATAAATACTGTCATTATTGTCAGGAATCACATTTATGGTGTATATAATTTATCTTAGATCTTTCTTTTACAATCCTTCGAAGTATCCCCCTTAAGCAGAAACACACTTTCACAATCGTGAACGGTAGTCTCCCGTTGGAATATTGGCAATACTCTTGAATATTGCACTACCCAGAGCACTCCTAGAGGCATATCGTTTCACAGAGAGCATGGTCTCCGTAGTGAAGGAAACTGGTGAAAAGAGTTGTACAATATTGTTTTGTTGGGATGAAGCATTGTCGTGAATAAATTGGATGACATTAAAACTTTAACTAAGACGTTTTTTCATGTAGAATCTTTTGACATTTTTCAGAAAAAGAGTCAAACAAAAGTTTCTTGGCGCTTTTAATGCGTCTCGCAACAACTGACCGGTCTTAATTTCTCGACAACTATTTTTGGGGAGGTTCAAGTAATAGACCTAGGTCTTATTCTCTGTTAGTTACTCAGATAGCTTTCTTGAGTTGCAATTATCGTTTTTTTCTATAGATTTTACAGTTCAAACGTTTGGCCTTTTGTTCAGATGTGAGGAAAAGGGGAGTCCATCGTACACAAATCTTCTTTAGTTTTAAGCGCTTGGTCAGAATGTAATGCATACTGGCTTCTGAAAAGCCAACCATATGAGTTTATCAGAAACAGTAAAACGAACATTAACCTTAATTATTGCTTTCACAGCACTGATGTTCTTCTTTAATGCTGCAACAACTGGCCAGCCCAGCCGTTAGGCCTGTTTGATGTCCACTTTACCTACAAAACAATTGTCAATGTGACGACAGACATGCCTTTTGTGCTGATGAAGTCTACATGTGTCTGTTTAGGCGGTATATGTAAAGCACATGTTGCTTAAATATAGGATCGTATTTCAAATTTTGTCTCAACCTTCATTTTAGCATTGAACGTAGCCACTAGTCACGAGTTTATACCATTCAACAATAAATAACTTGCTAAATTCTTGTCAAATGCTGTCGGAATTGTGCACGTGCATTGTTCTTGAAATGCTGTTGTTGTTTGCCAAGGAGCTAAACTATTGTATTGTCCGTTTGTACGGGAGTAGTGCAGTGACATCATTTATTGAATGACCCTCATACAGTGTAGAGTGTTATTTATGAAGACAAACGAAGACGTGTGGTATTACATGCATGTATATGCCTAAAATTGTGTAATCATGATATATTTCATGTGAGTTTAGGATGCATATAATGGACGCTAATGTACTTACATGTCGACCTCATTATGTAAGAGAAGTCATTATGTAATTAATATTATTAATATATCTCTGTGATGTACTTAACGACAAGTTTACTTTTCCTCATTAGCGTTTGTTAATTGCTACATGAACCAACACCTAGTAGATTCATTACAAGAGGGGATGGCGACGTTGACAGACGCAAACGTTTCTCGATTCTATCAGAGTTTATTACTTGTACAAATATCATATTTATGTCCAGTTATTAATAACAGGTTTCTTTTTATACTGAAACAGATGCTTTACGTATATTGACATTGTTCGTTAGTGCAGTTTATTTGATCATTTAATTATAAATCATATTGGAAATGGGAGAACAATGAAAATGTCAGACT
>NW_018484806.1:0-3686 GCF_002113885.1 Mizuhopecten yessoensis
TGGTAGAGTCTACTAAAGTTACATAGGGGTGAAAGGGTTAATTCACTCAATACCATTATGCTTCCACTCTGGGTCCACAATATAAAGCGGGACAGCATCATTTAAGAAGTTTGATAGTGGAGGCATATCTTGACTTGGCTTACACATTCTAGTATTTTACGTAGGAATGTATTTGTTGAATGTAGCATGCCCGCATACCTTCTTCATCAGAAACGTACATTTGTGAGCAGAGCATGGCCACATACATTCAACTGCTTCTACATTTGACAGAGGAGTATGTTAGTAGGCTGTACCATACCCTCTAACTAAGAAGTGCATATTTGTTGGGTACAGCACGCCTTCTGTGTCTATTTGTCGGACATACCATCACAGAGGTACATAATTTGGGTGTATATACATTGTAGACAGATACATCCTTTTAGAGTAGCAAGCAGCATATATAACTTCATCCACTAGAAGCCTAGTTTTGGTTGGCATAGCATGACTAATACTTTCTAAACAAATTCCGTGAGGCATAGCATGGCTACAGCTCAATACATTAGAAACGTATATTTGTTGGACGCAGAACGGCTGCTGACCCGCCACGTGTATTCCCTCTCTGTTGTGATAGTATGGGTTTGGAGCCTTTGAATCCATTTGTCTGCAACAAGAAATGGATAGAACAAAAAATATAAATAAGGTATTCCAGACAATTTTTTTTATACTTTAACAACAAATTCAGGTTCCAAAGGACTTGTAAATGCACACAGAAGGACTCTTACATGTATCTAACGTCAAGATTCACAGTTTTGTAATTGATGAATAAAAAAGTTGGCAGAGTCTTAGTTATATTTCAAATATATCATTTCACAATTAAAAATATCATCATATGCTACAATGTCATGTTTTTTTCTGATTTATGTCATTGTTGCAGTATGTTTTGTAAGTGCCCATGGCCAAACACTAATTCCATGCAAGAGGAATGAAAACAGAGTGTGTGAGCATTCAGACACATATGTACAATACTCCTACAAAAAACCAACACATCTATCTTTTTTTAAACATTAAACATATATCTAACTAATTGATTTGATTTTTTTTATTGATTGATCTTGCCAACCATCTCTATTTAGGAGAGAGACCCCCGATATTGGACCCTTAATTTTAGTGTTTTCTAAGAATGAATTTGCTTAACTGTGCCCATATTCTAAGATCTAATGATTTCATCTGAAACAACAACTCAAAATGTGTCAGTTTGAAGGGTTATTTTGTCTCTATGGGGTGTAATACAAATTTTATTTAGGTTTAAATTTGAGCATGCAGAATCTCCCCCATGGAAGTTTAAACAAAAGTTGGCAAGTATGCGGTATGATCACAATCCAATAACTTTTAAGTGACTGACTCTCCAGTTTCTTTTACTCCAAGGTGCCCATAGCAACAGCCGTCACAACTTTATAACTGAGATAAGGTTGATTAAAAGGCTTAATTTGTTAATCATACACAACTTGGATCATTATAAAAAAATATCATTTACATGACATAATTGGCTGAATTAAAAACAATGTTTTAAGGATTTTAAGTAAATGGAGGAAGTCTGATTTAAATATTCATGATTACAAGGTGAAGGGAAATTTGAATATTCATGATCAGGGAAGTGGATGTCTGATTTGAATATTCATTATCAGAGTTGGCGGAGGTCTGATTGAATATTCGTGATAAGGTAAGTTAAACAACACCAGTGTGTCTAACATGGCTAGAGCACAAATATCCCAATGCACGATATTTCCATTATATGGTGACCGATATGTTAAGTAATGTGAGGTTTTAAATTTGGATCCAAGTGCAAGATGATACTTTAGGCTCCACCCTCAAAAGTAAACTGACAGCATGCAACATGGAGGAAGGTTCAGTGAAGGGAAACAGATGAGTGAACAATTAATATCATCACCAGTTTAGGTATTAGAACATAGAATCAGGAGAGAGAAATCAGGTGAAATCGATGTAGATGCTTACACGAGGTGACCATATGCAATCAGTCTGTAAATATTACAACATCAATATCACGATACCAGTAAGAGACGTTACCTCAATCTCCTTTTAACGTAGTCCTTAAATTAGCCTACAAAATTCATCAAATACTTCAATAAATAAAAACAGACTCGACCCATATTTTACTATGTAATTAAATCACTGGAAGTACTGGGTAATTTTTTGGAGGTGATTTTACATTACAGTACGACCAGAAACAATTATGTTTCAATTTTTTTTGTTGGTTAGTCATTAACAAAACTTGTAATTACAAGAACAATCAATGTACTGCTAGTATGGCAACCGTAAAAATTAATAAACAAAGAAAGTTTTACATTATAAATATAAATGGTATGATTGTCATTTTGTATAATAATTGGAAGTTGAAAAAGTCCAATACATATGAGCTACAGTCGGTACCCAAAGTTAGAAGATATTTATTGGTGGTAGCAGGGTAATAACACAAGATTTTCTTCCCCCTTCTCCAGTGTCTAACATTATATCTGAAATATGAATCATCAAAATAAAATCCTTTTACAAATACCTGTACTAAATTTTGTAATCTCATTATTTCAACCAGAGTAACTTGTCATTACCACAAACACACAAGACTAGAATCTGATTCTACCACTTGATAAATGTAAATGTGAGTATGGTATATATAATGCAGAATTATTTATAGAGTTCAGCATGTCACTACAGAGTTACTTACATAGGAAAAGTGGTGAGGTGGAGGAGGAGGAGCCTGTGACATGGCAGGCTGAGGGGGTAATGAACCGGGGAACTCCGAAACTGAAATGTAAAATAACACAATTAGTTTATCAAAATATTAATTCGTTTAATACATTTACTTTAAATTGATGCAAATTACAATATCATCTTGATAATAACGTTTACCTTCAAACCAGACAAAATATATTCAAGCTTGTAGCAAACAAGACTTACAAGTTAGCTTGTCATGTTTACTTTGGTATACACGTTTTTACCAGGCAAATGACTCTCAGATTCAATTTTGACTGATTCCATCTTTTTTATTTTCAAATTTCATGAAAATTTAGATTAGAAAACTCACTTTTTAACTTCTCATTAAGCCGGTCCAAAGACTCTAGCAATCTTTTTTCTTCTATAGACAAAGCTGAAGGCACTGAAAATATAAAACAAAAGTCTTATGTAGAGTTACTCTCCATTTACACATAGGTACATGCAAGTGCAAAGCTAGTCAATTATAGGTCATTTTCATTTTCTTTAAGTTTATTTTAATATTAAGCAAGTAAAAATGTCTTCATATTATAACAACACAACAACCATTTGGTGCTTCCCTTTGTTAGGTAACACACTCAAAAACATGATCAGGTTTGTTGCAGGCACCACTGTAACAGGAGAGAAATAATGCACGACCAGTTCAGGATTTGAACACTGTCTGGCTGCTGCATTTTTCTTTGCCTGTTACAACATTATTTTCTCCCACAACCTTCCTCGCTCACTCCCGATACGATAAACCTACTAGGAGTTGGTAAACATTTTTGGTTATCCACTAATGGGTAACACACTGGCGTGATTTCATTGGTCAATATTTTACTTATGATGTCACGTAACAAGGCTTTGCAACGTCATCTTCCATTGTGATGTCATGCTTTCCTTATAAAATATGAACGTTATGGGAGAAAAAGGACCCCAAA
>NW_018484807.1:0-3687 GCF_002113885.1 Mizuhopecten yessoensis
GTCATTAGAGAAGATATTAAAATCCCGGTTGTGAAGATATATCTGATAATCGTACGTGGATGTCTAAACGCTCGTGTGATTTGATTTAAAGCGTCCAAAAGAGACTGATGCACGTCTGGATGAGCGTGACATCTTCAGATTTAATCTCGAATCTTGCAGCTATATATACCGTAGGTAAGAGAAAATTAGCGTAATACATTCTAAGCGCGAAGCTGACGCTGATGAATCACATACGACCTCGGTTGTCACAATTTGTCTGTAGAGGTCGTCACCTGTCGATACGTCAAGGCCAAGAGAACGCTTGCACGTTATTGAGCCCTATAATGATATCCTTTCATCCAACTCTCGATATCATGACGCTACAGGATGCTCCTTCCTAGACCCATGGGTCAGAACCATTGTCAAGGCCTTACAACCAGATTGCGGCCAGTTTCGATTTCAGGATTTTAATTAAAGTTCATCTCCATGATAAAAAGACATCATTTCATGAGTCGTTATCCGTTCCTGGCCTTTGACACACAATGACATATCGGACACGTGTATTTGATTGGTCATTCCCATGCCCGACGATGCTCAGAACAGACTGTCCGTTTCCGGGCCTGAGGAAATATCACACATTCATACACAGATACAATACCAACCGACGGCGGGAAACATTCAATCATATACTCATTTGTCAAAATATACTTTTTTTCTGAAACCAGACTGGTTTTTGACATCGATCGATTTCTCTGCTGTATCGTATAGCATGCTTATGTAAGGAGTCAAGCGCGGCGCCTGCTCGTGTTACATTACATGTGAAATTGTATGTTTGAACAACGGTATGCATGACGATGATCATATTTATAACTAAATGAAATATATCTTAGAAAAAACGGAGCAAAACAGCAAAAATTCTATTTAAACCGTTGGTTTATAAAACGTGTAGATGTACGGATTTTTTTCCGCTTGTTGAAGGTAGCTTTTTGTGGACAAAAGTATATGGCTTCGGGTTCAATGATTAACAAGAAACATAAATTGAATCTGTTTTTGTAATATTGCAAGCAAACTGCACTCATAAATAAATTGTAATGTCCTGCTGAAAATGAAAAAGAAAAACACTCATCCGAGCATGCGATTCAAATAAATCAAAATTGAACGTAAGTCAATCTGTCATTATCTATGTGTCATGCATTACGCTCTATTGACACGTAGCCTCGTGTTGCTTTATTTTCTTATAGGACAAGTAAAAGTGTTCAGTTATATTGAAAGAAAAAAAGACGATAAATAACAATCTGCAGAACTGTAGCGAAAATCGTTTTGCAGCATAGAACGTGCCAATGTCTCGCGAGAATAAAACGGATAAAAACGAGAGTTAAAACAATTGCCTCTATGTCAAATTAGTCGTTCGGTCAACATTGGTAAATAGTGCCCCGCCATAGTAGACAGTATTGGGATACGAAGGGTGAAATGTGCTGTGCTGGGAACGATGATAAGACCACGACCCTACGGAGATTAATACGCCATTCTCATCGATCATCACGTATCGATCCGTTGATGATCGATACGGTCTTGAAAGGGATCAGGTCGGGATTGTTTTGTGATTTCGTTTCCCCTACGTGGCGTAGGAATTCTGCACGTTATAAATGGGGTGAGATTGACCTTTGACACGCGCATGAACAAGTATCAGTGGAGATTTATTAGGCGTTTATTCCCAAATTGCATTTTTGTTTGGCATAAAAGAGACTTTATCAAAGAAGCCATCCACTCGTTGTCAATACATCACATTAGAACGACCTACAGACATGCGCTGATGGATTTGGCTGCGAAATTGTTCGCACTTACTGACACCACATGTTTCTCAAGTAGAAGCGAATCGAGACGATATTGATAGTCAGGTGAACCTGCGGTCCAAATATGGTGTTAAATCATATTTTCCCATATCTACATTCCGAATCATGAATCCGTAAAAGAGCATGTCATATGATTCCGTAAGGGCGTGTATATTGCGGTTTGCTGGATTAGCAAGTACCCAACAATGTAGTTAAGACTATTGAACGTCATTTTAAGCCTTATTCAGGAATACAAGAATCCGTTTTGTAAAGTTAATACAAAACTCATTTCCGTAAAACCTTAATGATAAAATACCTTTCATACTCATCAGAATTTTGGAGGAGTTTTGATCAGCTGTGTTGGCGTATGTGTTAGCACGTTAGCACGTGTATGAATGAATACTTTTTTACCAACCCTTTTCAATATTTTGAAGGAAAAAACACGTTTTGGCCTGAGTGATGTCTGGGTTTTTTTTGCATTTTTAATCCCACGTTATGCATGAATTTTCTACCATAATATACAAGCATGTGTTAGTGATATTTAATCTACAACCTGGAGATGTAAATGAATGTGTTTACGCGTCTGCTTCAGTGCCTACAAGGCAACGTGACCTACACATCTCATTATTTAAATGAGAATGTTCTTCTGCACGCGCAAACATTGGACACGTAATACTAAATTTCTATTCCGAAAGCAAGCCGATGTCTTGTTTTGCCAGCACTCCAGCTGGTGTCGTCCCAGTTTAATGTGGATGTATGCGGAACAGTTTAGATTTGTATATGCACGCGTGTACCCTCTTGGACAAAGATCATTAGTCAGAGACCATACACATACAGCTCACCTGTTTACACTTGCAATGAGGGGAGGCTTTTTATAGAGCATTGCATATGCATTGTTCTTTGGACATACACGCATGTGTAGTGTTCCCCCCTAAAACACTACCATTAACCAATCAAAAGCGTCGTTGCATAATTATATTATTGTATACTGTATCCCACTTCAAAGTTGCAGCTCTTTGTTGTCGCTTTGCAATGCGAGTGTAGGGCTATGCCTAGTCTCTAAATACTGCCCTTTGGAAGCATCTAGTACAAGTTTTGTCATTGTTGTACATATCCCTTTGTGTATTTCATGATTTCCTAATCAATTTCCGGTTTGTGGTGAGGTTGTCGTCATGTGAGGAAGCCGTCCTTTCATTCATAAATCTGAGTTGTCTGTGACGTGTCCTATATGGTTATATTCTGACAGCTGTGATTGGGTAGGCCGAGATATGATAGACGGCATATGGCAATGTAACTGACTTGTTCATGTTATACCAAGCCAATAGTGCCTTAGAAAACAAAGTGACATTCGCGAAGTAGAAACCATGACAACTGTTACATGATCTCCAAGACGACCAGTTTATGGCTACAGGGCTGCCGATTTCTATCATCTAGTTTTAGGAAACCCGTTTTAGTAACCGTTTGGGCGTGGTGTAGCAATATTGGAGATCTTCCTATCTAGAGCGACGTTCATTTTTTTAATATCCAGAACGAAAATAGAAGGACTGAGTGACTGTGTCTACAAAAAAAACATTGGTTTCGTGTCAAAATCAACGCCCCTGTACTTCGTGGATGATAAAAATTGACAAGTGTAGCGGATTCCTTATATACCCATGATCTTAGAGTAATGTTTTGATTAAAGGTAAATGTGAATAGTGCATGGGACAGTATAGCTGGCCAATTTGACTGGCATGATCTCACAGAAATTCTTTAATGATCTTCAGAATACAATATTCTCGTTGGTAAAGGGTTTGGTTATTACGAACAGCAGATATGAGAATACTACACAAACTAGCATCCTCGATATCCAGTAGTTTCGCTCACTTTCGCTCTCTGC
>NW_018484808.1:0-3693 GCF_002113885.1 Mizuhopecten yessoensis
GAAAGTATATAACACTATATGGTATTCGACGGGCGTATATTGTTCAACCCCTTGGTACTCTTGTTCAGTTTTGAAAACATTAATTATAAAGATTTGTAACATGCACTCAATTGATTCTGAAGGGAAAAACTCTTACAAAATGGCCAATTTTCTTAACTTTTTCTGAAATGTTTCAGGTAGCTATGGGTTTGGAATCAGGCATACCTCTGTAATTTCAGTTTGCCTGCTAATATTTATTTTTAATATTTCAAAATCCCTCTGTAGAAAAGGCAAGGACCATTCTGATACAAAAAATGACAGATACATTGAAATACTTCTCATGAATCCATGCCCTAAGTTGCTCCAATGAACCACCCATCCATGTAACCGGAGTGTAGAAAGCCTCCGAGCCAAGTCACAATGTATACTGTACAGACTATACAATGTACATCCCTGGTAGTATTTGAAGACAGTGGCACATCAATAGACTCATCCAGAATTATTATTGTTTAAAGATTAGATTCAAGGGTTGTCCGTGTCTATCAAGAGACTGGGACAGGGTTTAAGTTATCCACCTGGATCATCATGTTAATTACTGGTGCTCCAGTACACCTTTGTTTATCTTAAAGCTTGTTGGTAAACACTGTGGCTTTGTCTGAGAAATGTAACAAGTTTGTTAGCGTTGATGAATGATTGTAAATCCTAAAAATACTCAAAATGTTTCAGTACATACGATCGTATGTCATTACAATCGTTTCTGTGAAATATATAAATCAAAGTCATGTTTAATTTATTTTCAGCTTTAATTTTATCCCTATATAAATTATGATTTGTTTTGTTTCATTAAATTTCTTCCTTCCACATTTACTTTATGGTCTATGTGACAGATACATGTATAATAAGTAGAAATCAATTTTGAAAGTATGTCTGATACAAAATATGTTTATAACATTGTATTGATTGTTTAGGTCACATGCTAGCGGTCTTCGTCTGTCGTCATGTGTCATGGGCTTGCATCGTCCATGAACATTTTACATTTTCAACTTAATCTGAAGCACTGGTGAAGGGATTTCATTGATACTTAGTAGGAATGTAACAGATATCAACCTGACAAATTCTTGTTATTTTTGGGTTAATTAGAAATCCAATATGGCTGCCCTGAGCTCTGATTGGCTAACCGTTTACAACTTCTTCATAAGAACTGCTACAGCTGTTGACTCCAAACTTGGTAAAATGACCTTATGAGGTCCTAACAAAGTTTTCTTACTTTTGGGTTGATTCAAAATTCCATATGATATGGCTGCCCTGGCTTCTGATTTGCCGAGACATTTTCAAATTCTTGTCAGGAACTGATTTTTTGTTTGACTCCAAACCTATATGCCCTATGAGGTTCCAAAAAAGGGCTTTTGATATCTTGGCTGACAGTTCCCTGTTTTCACAGGATGCTCAACACTACAACCTCACGATTTGTTATAAATCTGGACAAGATGTTGCATAACTATGATAGTCCATGTAGTATCAACCTTATTGCCAAACCGGTTTAAAACCCTGTCCTGAACTCTAAGTAACTCCAACATCAGGTGACCGTTTAGGCCCAGGCCCTTTGTTCTTGTTAACCTTTTCAGTATCTCACTGCCAAATCATGACCAGTAATCAGTGCTCTCATGCTGATACATCCAACTTATGGGAACATTCTAGTGGAAATAGATCTTTACACCATATTGCTTTTGTACCTTAGGATTATATACATTGACTTATTTATTAATTGAGATTAGTTCTACTATACCAAGTTATATGTAATGCTTCTTACATGTATTGAATTGTTGATTAAAGGATGCCAATCGTATGTACAGATGGTATGTCATTGTCACAGTAAAGAATTATTCATGTGTAGTGAATAATATAACTGACTGATACACCAGGTGACATTCTATCAGATATTCCATAACAATTTTTGTCTGTAAAAAGTGTATGGTATTGCCACTTTGCCAGAAATCAATTTCACCTACAGTTATTGTCAAAAAAGGTTTGCGCCTGTACATTTTTTGTCAGAAAAATATTTTCACCAGAAATAGATAACGTGTACATTTCAAATCATTAAAACATTGGCAAGAAAAATATAACATGTTCATTTATTGTCAGGAAAAGCCAGAAAAATCTAATATGTTCATTTATTGTCAGGAAACACATTTGAGCCAGAAAAATATAACATGCTCATTTATTGTCAGGAAAACATTTGCGTCAGAAATCACATGCCAATTTATTGTCAGTTAAACATTTGCGCCAAAAATGGATTAAATAAACATTTACTGTCAGGAAAACTTTTGCACAAGAAATAAATAACGTATACATTAAACTTCAGATATAAATAATATGTACACTGCTTGCAATTTTACTGTCAAGAGCATTACAAAGCGTTTTGCGTTAGTAATAGATTATTTGTATGACATTTACTATCAGCAATACAGGTAAGTCTCATGGAATTGTCAGCAACACTGTTATAACCTTTACAGTTATATGTAATCAGGTATTTTCTGTAAGTAATAGATCAGTTAATTAGTTATGTGACAGTTGCTGTCAGCGATGCAGAAACATAATGGCTCATTGTGCTGTCAGTATCAGTTTTTGTTATTATTGTAAAATTACATGACATATACTGTCTTTGATGCGGTGCATGACATTGACATACACTTTGTTGAAGAAGTTTGATATTTTTGTATTAAAGCAGTATTTTTTTGTATGAATCTGTTAATTCAATGTTTTTTTCTTGTTTTACATACAATTTTATGAAAGTATAAACTAAATCTAGTGTATAAAATCATGATCTGATATACTTCATATTTAATGAAAGAATTTGAATAGAGTTTTCATACAAGAAGCAATTTCCAAGAAAATATTCTTGAAGTATTTTTTACTCAAAAATATTAGATAATTAGTTATGTGATATTAAGTTCGAATTTGTTGCTGTATAGTGAATAAAATGATGAAACCACTGTTTTCTGACTGTTTTTGATAGAACAATAGTTACCGTGCAATCTGCAACAACAGTTAATGTACATGTGTGTCTTACACCTGTTGTGTTCCTCATGTACACAGTGAGAAGGGCAGTTCACCCAACAAGTGGCTTTATATCATATTTATATTCACAGCACATTGTTGAAGGAACTGTGTTTTTCCGTGGTTTTACTGTTGCACATAATCGCGTCTTATTTTCTGCAAAGCTGATCCCCTAATTACAAGATGGATGAATTATTCTATATAAGGAAAGACACGTGCTATTCCCGTTTCCTGTGTGGTGTTGGTAGATAAACGTAACACACACAGAGATGTGACCACACCTTTATGGTAGCAGATATAGTATGCCAAAAATGAATTAGACTGAATCCTACAGTTGTTTGTCCTTCTAGGACTCATCAGTGACGCTAGGGGCCACAAAGCTGTAAATCCAAAATGTCCAAACTCCTGTTGAAACAGAGGGCAGGTGCGTAAAACTCCTAGTTATGAATTTCAAATCCAGTGGAGTAATTGTAAATTTCAAATTCAATAATCTTGAAAGTGTAAATAAATTGAACCGTGCAACAACTCAAAAAGATAACTGACCTTCAAGGTTACAGCAAACCTTGGGGACTAAGGATTGGTTTGGTTTTATTAGCTCACCTGGCCCGAAGGTACTGCGGCGTCCGGCGTCCATCCGTCAACTTTTTCTTTTGAACG